>NW_021628110.1:0-7500 GCF_004785775.1 Grammomys surdaster
AGGAAGGAAGGAAGGAAGGAAGGAAGGAAGGAAGGAAGGAAGGAAGGGACAGAAAGGACAGACAGAAAGGACAGACAAAAAGGACAGACAAAAAGAAAGGAGAGAGAGAGAGAGAGAAAGAGAGAGAGAGAGTTGGTCCAGAGTTAGTAATGCTTCTCACCACACACAATGTTACAGAAATATAAGAGAATTTCAAGTCAAGCTTGCCTTGGACTATGAAGCCTTCTGAGTTGGATGATTCATTTCACGCCTGCTGGGGACAGTGCATCTAGCAGCAGCAGTCCTCATAGAAGACATGATTTGTCCTCCAGTAGCAATTGTTTCTAAGGTGTAATGAGTCACTGGTAGCTATACACTCTCATCCAGAACAACTCCCAAGTGAGAGAGACAAAGTGACAATGCCCCATAGATCACTGCAATCACCCCCTGCCTTCTTCCTAGATTCCGTAAGCTGGCTGTGTCTGCCATATGCATTGGAAACTATCCAGTCACTTATGATCATGGGATTTAGAATAACATGGAGAATTAAGAGCCCTTGGGATGCTAGTTATGGATTATAGAGGTGTGTAAGAAGGAGAGAAAATGAAATGAATGTTTATGCCAGGTTTCTGGCATTGTTCATTGATTTCTGTTGCTTCAGTTCACAGAGTTAAGTTTCGGGTTCTTTTGCTCTTATCTTCCTTTTATTGACCAAAGTCGATCAGGAGTTCCATATAAAGACTTGTAGAGCATCTGTGTTTATTGGCCAATGTGTGTGTGTATATGGTTGACAAGAAAAAAAGGGCGTGTGTTCTCCTAGATATTTGAAGGTGATTTTGGAATTCAAGTCTTATATCATTTACTTGATAAAAGTCATATTCCACATCATTTAAATCAGAAAAGCGCAGCCCCATAAAGAGGAAGCTGGACATCTGGGTTTCACCAGACCTGAATGATGATATATCTGGTTATCTGCTGCCCCAGAACAAAATTAATAAATACATCTATGCTGGTAACATCAGTTCCAGATACTCTTCATCTTTCAAAAGGACAAATGCAAGAGATGATGTAGAACAGTGCAACCACTGAAGAGCTGGATCAGTTTCAGTGAAGATCTTTTGAAAAGAATAGGGTGAATGGTCTGTTACAGAGTCGGAAAATGCAATTCATTCATTCATTTTGTCCTGGTCATTATGACATTATGACATCACACTAAGTCATTATGCCATAGCAGAAAGAATAAAACCATATTAAATTTGCACTGTGCTTCACATATATTATCTAAATCTGGGTGACAAAAGAAATAGATTCTGCATTTAGTTGGCATCAGAAATGGTTTGGAACTAGGTAAGCCTTCCTTTCTACTATCTCTAAACAAGGTCAGAAATAACCTATTTCTTTTCAAAACTCTCCTTTCAAGTCCCTCCACCTTTGGGCCTGTCCTCTTACTATTGTTTCCTTTGTATGAAAGGTTCTCAGAAGAAATGTCTATACTCCCTGGCTTGCCTTTCAGTTCAATAAGTCAGACCTGATGACATCAGCCTCTGCCCTGATCCTGAAGTTATTTATAAATGATGACCAGCAGTGTATTGCTAACTGCTCAAATCCAATTTCAGCTTCCCAGTCCTTATTAACCTTATCTACCTTGGTCTGTGATTCTCTTGACCACTGTTTCTCTCCTGAGTGTACATCACTTGGGCATCCCCATCCCTGTGCTGTACTTCTCGGTCCCCTTTGTAAGCCTCCCTATTTCTGCCTGTACCTCTGACACTCTCTTGTCATTCAACCAATGTGAAGCTTTCTACCTTTCATAGAGTCTCAGAGCTCCCCAAAATCCATGCCTAAACTTGCGGATGATGACCTTTCCCATAAACCTTCTTTCATGGAAAGTAACTGAATGGGTAAAATGTTGATGTGAAAAAAAGTCATATGGAACTAGGAAGAGAATTGCTGGTGTTGGAAGTACTGAAACCTGCTCATTCCATAAAGCAGAAGCCAAAGAAGCCATGTTCGTTGGATGGGACAAGTAGCAGATATCTAGTAAAGGAAGTGCTACAGACCAGATGGTAGAAGCATGGAAGTAACCTGGCAGCAAAAATGTAATTTGTACAATGGGTGGAAATGGGTGAGAGTAGAGAAGTGTTTGGGTTATTGAATGGAACAATGAAGAAGAAAGGTAGGGTACTGGAGAAGAAGGATGTATTGAAAGGATGGTGGTGGAAAGACTTGGGGTTCAGAGACAACTAGGGAGTTTGGTCAGTAGTAAGGATGTCTCTTCTCCAACTGAAGGCAAGATGAGGAGGATGGCCATTGGTTTATATGGGAGCTGGGAAGAAAGCAGAACTGTTTCCTCTAATGCTTTTCATTTTCTGGTGAGTTATACCAATAGTAAGTCGGATTTGAGGATGGAGAAGTTATTTTAAAAGCTACCTCAGGGCTGGAGATGTACCATAATTGGTATGATTCCTGCCTGGCTCAAAGCCATAGGTTCAGTCTCTAGCGCTTCATAAAACTATGTAAACATAATCCCAGCACTCAGGAGGTAGAGAAGGAAAACTGACAGTTCAGAGTCATCCTGTGATACATGAAGACCCATCAAAGGATGGTGGAGCCTATGAGAAAATAGGAAAAAGAATTTTCCAAGAAAATGGGATAGCATTGTAGGGCCATGGTGAGTGCTTGTTTTTAGGTCTGTAGTCATTAGGTTTAACGGAAAGAGTAGAAATTGGGAAGACAGCGTGGCACTTTAAGACACAGAGTTGTCTCCATAGCCTGGCTTCCCCATCTACCTGGAGTGAGAATGTGGACTGGTCACTTAACCTTTGTGAGCATCATCTCTCATGAGAAAACTGGAGATGGTTTTATCTCGTTTGCAAGGTGACGGTAAGAGTTAGATTAAGGCCAACTATGTGCGTGTAGCAGGCAATCGCTGATTAACAGGTGTAGCGTGCAGTGATGCAGACTCATTCTCGAAAGCCTCCCTTGCTCTCACTCTCCGAGTATACTGGACTCAAGGAGGGTTACCTGAGTTGTCCTAGAAACATCCCAACATCCATAGCCTCCCTGCCTCAGTGACCTCCCAACCACTGAAGGCCACTGGGAAGCTGTATCACTGTATCCCACACATTCTCACTGCAGACCTTGATTAACTGGCTGTTTGCACACCTGGAGAAGGAAGCCACTGTGATCATGACATTAGAGTTGTACAAGTCCCTGGAAGAGTATTATATGATACACACAGAACTATATATGATCTGCTTCTGACTCACTCAGGGACACTCACTCATTATAGAATGTCCTAACTATGGCTACTCAGACCATGATAATTTTACTTGAAATTTTTAAAATTTATTCATGTGTATGAGTGTTTGCCTGCATGCATGTATGTACACCAAGTGCATGCCTGGTATCCAACTATCAGAAGAGGATATCAAATTCCCTGAAACTTGAATTACAGATAGTTATAAACCATCATGTGAGTTCTGGGAAGCAAACCTGGATCCTTTGAACAAGAGCTCTTAACCACTGAGCCATCTCTCCAACACCCATAACAATTTTTATAAGAATATTTGAACACTTAAGAATGTGGTAGTTCTTTCCCCAAGGATTGATAATCAAACTATTCATGTTATTCATGTGGTATAGAGCATATTAAATATGTTGTAGCATTTTAAAATATAAATCTGTGTTTCAGATCTGCATCTTTAATCCTTCAGGGTGTGTTGACAATCTGAAGTAAAAAAAAAAATAGAAATTTTTTTTGTGAAAGGTTCTTAGGAAAATCTTTTTAAATGGATTCTGGGAAGGTTTATCCATCCATTCATAAGGGAATGGGAAGGCTTATCCATTCATTCATAGGGGAATGAACTCTGTACATACTCTATTCATCTACAGATGCTAATTGTGGAAGGGACTACAGAGAGGCAGTATATAGTATCTGCTTAGAGACCCTACAGTCCACTCAGGAAGCTAAGTGTAGCATACTTAACTGCTCAATAGCGATACACACTCAAGTAGTAATGAAAGCCAACAGTGTGTTTTTCTGGCATATGACGTAACTATGGGGAAAATGAATGTTGTAAACTCATGACTGGCTATGTCTGGAAGAGATGTCTGTCATCTGGAGCATTTAGCGAAGGGTCTTTGATGGAAATGGGATTGGGTAGTGTTTGTATAAACACAGAGGAGTGGGGTGAATAATAAAAGCAAAATTGAGTGGAATCTTAAACAAATGAGGTTAAGATGTCCAGGTGTTGGTGGTATTTGAAAAACAAAGGGGATCCTTGTCAGGCAATGAATCCAGGGTCATCTAATGCTTCTTTGAATGAAAATGTTCCCTGCCTTGCAAAATTATGGTTCAGGCTCTACACATGCGCCATGTGAAGAGACAGCTTGCTGACCCGTCACTGCCCCCTAGATAAGCTTACCCGGATGACAGCACACACAAGCACTCCACATACTGAGGTAGCAAGAATGATGAGCAAGGCAACATCTGTCTGAGGCTGATTAGCCGGCTATTTCTAGCTAGTGCTGATGAAAATGAAGTTACCAGTTCCATTAGGTGTCTCTCCCAAACAGAAGGTGTTAGTAAATGTTCTCATTACTATGGCAAAATGCCTGAGGAAAACAACTTGAGGAAGGAAGCATTTATTTTGGCTCACAGTCTGAGGGTCCAGTCCATCGTGTCATGGAGGTTATGGCAACAGCTAGCATGAGGTAACCACTTTTTTTTGTTTTTTTGCATCCACAACTTGGAAGAAGAAAATAGAGAATGTTCACACTCAATTTGCTTTCTGCCTTTTATTAAGTCCAGAATTCAAGTCCAAGGGATTCTGTCAATCACAGAGTGGGTCTTTCTCCTTCAATTAACCCAGTTTAAAAATGCTATCGTATATATCTTTCAGGCTTACAGTATTAACCAGGACACCCACCATCGTATGGACTGAGATTCTGTCTCAAAGCCAGCAAAAACCAGTTTTCAATAGCTCATGCTTTTAGAGTATCCTGTGGTCCCCCTATATTTTTCTCCCTGTCCACCAGACCCTGTGTTCTTTCAGATACTCACTGAGCCCTAATGACACTAAAGCAAATACCTGCATCCTCTCCCTGCACGCAGGACCACTGCCTGACTCCTCAACAATAAAACTAGGTTTCTCCAGAATGTTCCAAGAATGCAAATGAAGACATAGTTGCTCTAGGCCACCTCCATGTGCCAGATATCGTAGAAGGGCTTCTGAATTCCATCATGATAGTGACAGTAACAGAAATCTTACTTCTACTCCAGGCACTAATATTCTGTGTACTTTGCATGTATCAGATATTTGGATTGTTTTAGCATGATAACACCTGATCCTCCGTCTTCTCAGGAAGCTTACTGCCTACAAGAGAAACAGACAAAAGCAGAAGCTAGGTGCACATGAAGTTAAAAAAATTAAAAAACTAGGCATACAAAACAGAAGCTTTCAGTATGGCATCTTCTTCATACAGCTATACCACTTTGCCCTTGACAGATTGGAAAGAGGTGCAGGCTGACAAGCTAAGCCACAGGGCAGCTTTTCTAGCAAGTGGAAATATCTGCAATTAGTAGGGAGGTGCAAAACAAAGATACTGGTAGTGATGGTGACACATGGGGGAGAGCCAGGAGATGGGTTCAGTCAAGTGAAAGGAAACCATCATGAGTTAGACTGCCTATGTTACCTTACACCTGTGTAACAGAGAACAGGAATTGCCTGCTGCATACCACCCTAGACACACCTGATCTTGAAAGCCAAGCAGGGTTTACTAGTCCAGCCTGGTTAGTTCTTGAATGGAGACTAGCAGTGTTTGCCCCCATCCTTCTGTATCTCTGCTTCTTTCTCCTGCATCCCCTCAGTTCCCCTTAGTTTTCAGGGTTTAGAGAGAGGATGCCAGCAGGGACTTTTCCTCTTTTGTCACCTCTGCAGAACCTCCCAGGTGTGCTGGGTGTCAACTGACTGACTAGCTAATCGTCAGCTGCAGTTGTAGGTGATTATCTGTGTGGTCTGACAAGGCCTAGAGTCCAGGGGATGGTAATTACACCGGTGTCAGTGGGGACTTTTGGTGTCGGGGATCCTGTTAGGAAGCATTTTATTGATACTAGTTCAGAAAACCGCTCTGTAGTGCAGAGAAAACAGATTCCACTAAAAGCTGTAATCAGCACTTCAGTCTTTCAACAACAGTTTCGAGTTGAAGCCTAGATGGTAAAAGTTTGGGCTCCTGTGTTTCTTATCACCCCACAACCAAGTCAGCAGCGGCCCTAAGTAAGGTCTTTTTTGTGTCCATGTTCCCAGAAGACTCTTGGAAAAGAGAAGGCTGAGGGAACTTGGCAAGAGGTGAATGAATACACATGGCTGACTAATTATCTAATTTATAACCTCAGCCTCTTCCAGAAGTTGATTCACACAGACACAAGAACAACCGCGACAAGGACTTTCAGATAGCAACAGAACAGAGCACTTTAAAAAAAAAACCAATAATAATTCTGAGCTAAAGCATATATAAATTTTAAACAGCAAAACCAGTGTACAGATAAAACATAAACATAGCTTGAGGCATCTTCTCCCCATTCCCCAGCTTCACCCTCCAGAAGCAATACCTCGAAAATGTCTACACCTTGTTCTTCTGGCAGCGTCTCTGTATGGTATGTGTCCCCTGAGCTCTTGGCTTCCCAACTTCCGGTAGTACTGACACACTTCCTGGTATGAGAGATGAGGGCTTCTATCATCTCCTCCTTCCCAGCTGCCTCCATCCATGGTCTAGCTGCAGGATGAATCTCAGTGCGATAATGCAAAGGCTGCAAGTCAAGAGCCGACCATGAAATTCTACTGCCTACAATGTCCACTGCCCCTGTCTTCACAGCATAATACTCGAGACCCAAGCAACACCTATCCTCCACGATGGCAAAGTCCCCATTGTCCAGAGTTTCCCTGCCTCTGTGCCACTCATGAAGTGGGGGAACCCTCGTTGAGAAGAAATGCTCTCTACTTACCCCTGCTGAAACCAGGCACTGGCAAAGATAGCACCCTGTCACCGCCTTTAGGTTGTCTGATCTTGAACATGGAAATCACCTTAAAACTTACCGCTTACTTATTTTAATAATCTGACTGTTCAGTTTTCTAGTTTGTTTTCCTTCTCTTTCACTTTTCGCCATTATTTTATCTGTAAGGTTCCTACAGGCTCCACCATACTATTTTTCTGGTCATACTTTTGTTTAGAGACCCCTCAAGAGACCCTTGTAGGTGGCTGGACTTCTCTGAGCCTGCCAATGAGTGTGATTCTGAAACTCTTTCTGTCATTACTCTCTTCATTTGACTTCATCAGGGTTTTTTGGTGGGGTTTTTTGTTTGTTTGTTTGTTTGTTTTTTGTTTTGGTTTGGTTTTGATTTTGTGGAGTTTTGGGGTTTTGTTTGTTTTTTTAGAAATTGTATGATTTTTTTGTTTGTTTGTGCTGTTGGAGCACACATTTCAAGTAGCTTTATTAAAAGGGGGAGAGGATTAGTCAAG
>NW_021628111.1:0-14679 GCF_004785775.1 Grammomys surdaster
CCTGATCTGCTGTCCAGTGTTCAAAGTCACCGCTTTTCTCTCCGGCCTCTGAACTCCTCTAGCAAACCTTTGATAAAAGTGTGTTTTCTATTGCAAAATGTCCTTTTTCATCTTCTTATGGTTTTATGTCTTTAACAATATTTCTATTATTTTTGTGGTAGTTTCTATACTTTTTTATACTTGTTTCTGTTGCTGTTTGATTTTTAATAAAATTGAAATCCTTCCTACTAGAACTACCATCAAGATAAGATAACTATATCTTACAGGAACAGTTTCTAATGGCTTTTGATTTTTCTTCAAATCAGGCATCTTCTTGCTGTTTTCTGTTTGTTTGTTTGTTTGTTTGTTTGTTTTTATATGGCTTGTGACTTTTGTTATTATTTTTGTTGTTACAATCTAGATATTTGTATTCAACATTGTGGTATGTGTTAAGGTTTAAATGTGAATACCCCTCATAGCCTCATGTATTTGATTAGCTGACCCCAGATAGTGGCACTGTTTGGGGAGGATTATAGAAACTGTAGCATATAGGCTCTAGCTTTTGAAGATGAGTTACTGGGTGGGCCTTTGAAGGTTATAGCTCAGCCCTGATTCTGACCCACTCACTATTTCTTGGTCTACCACCACTTTCTATTCAGCCACCAATTCATGCCTCCACCAACAATGATTAAGCCAAGCTTGTTGCCCTCCATTACCCACCATTAGCAACCAAAATCTGCTAAAGCCATGAGCCAAGACAAACTCTCTTCCCTTACATTCCTTCTGCTGGGTATTTTTGTCTGAAAGACGAAGAAAGTAATGAATATACTGCGAGATCTTTCTTCTACTCTCCTGGGATTGGCTTGGTGTTCTGGCTGTTGGTCTGTTGCTTTCTGGTCATATGCTGATATCTCCTGAGCATATGAAGAGATAGTTTAATCTCACCTGTATATGCAGCTGCTTTAGAGGGGGTGGGGGCACCACAATGAGGTGCAAGTGTTGCAACAGTATTGACTGCTGCCTCTGCCTCATCCTAGATATGGATCAGAGATGAACACAAATTGACCATCTTTAGAGACAGAATCCTCTTTGCATGCATGTTGGCTCCTTCAAGTATGAGTAGCTGCGGCTGGACCAAGGGCACAGCTTACCACCCTGTACTAGTGAAGAATAGGGGGTTGATATTGAGCTAAGAGTTCAGATTGATGGAGTGTTAGCCAATTTGCAGTCTATGCCTTCCTCTGAAGGTTTCAAGCCATCAATAAACTCCTGAGTTCCAAAAATAGTCATGCCAGACAGAATTCGCCAAGGAGATTGTTTTCTAAGTGGGGAAAGACACACTTTCCAGATGTTTATTACTCTGTTATCGTCCCAGAATTCTTTCTTGCTAGCTTTTTATGTGATTTCTCAAGCACTAAATATTCTGAAGATAGTGTCCTTTTCTTAGAGTCTTGTCTAGTATGACTGGCAAAGACGTAACCCTACATTTCACAGCATTAGCTCTCTGAAATTGGGCAACACCCTCTTTCTTTAACTGCAGCCCTTTGTCACTGGATATGGCCTGAATAATATCACACTGGAATTTATGAAAGGCAATTTGTTCATCTGTCTAACTCCATAGTGTGTGATCTACATAAGACAGTCATAGTGGATAGTCTTCCATCCGGTTGTCTGGCTCTTAGTGTCTATTCCTTATGTAAAGTTAGCTGAGTCTTGAATCATATCTAGATAGCCTTTTACCCTCTAATCCCTTCAGGGCATTTCTAGATATACATGAATTGTCATTGATTCAACTTTCCAAGAAAAAGACAAAAAGCAAAATCCTCAAGATCTATTTCTAAGATACACACACACACACACACACACAAACACACACAAACACACATGGACACACAGAGTACTATTAGCATTCTACCCCCTTTCCTAAGCAAACCGTTGATCCATGAACTATGTATTACTGTGCAATGTCTAAGGAGTTATATAGCATTTCTTATCTATAAATTCAACCGTTACTTTCAATGCTACCTAAGTCTTACTTCTTCCCACTCTTGATTCATCTTTCTTCCTCTTTCCCATTGTATTAGTTACTTACATTGTTGCTGTGGCAAAATGCCTGATAATAGCAACATAAGAGGGAAGAGTTTATACTGGCTCACAGTTCCAGAAGATACATTCCATCAAAGCAGTGAAGATATAGAGGCAGGAGCAAAGGATGGCTGATCACATTGCAACCATAGTCAGGAGCAAAGAGTGCTGGGACTCAGATGGCTTTCTCCTTTTCATTCAGTTCATGGCTCTAAACAATGAAATGGCACTGCCTACCTTTAGGGTGGTCACCTCACCTCAGTTAACCTAATCTAAATAATCCCTCACAAGCACCCCTTGAGATTCATGCCCAAGGTGATTCTAAATCCCATCAAGATAACAGTGAAGATTAAAATCTTGCCTACCAACTAACCCTAGCATGAGGTATTGCTAGGACCTTTTCATTTGTCTCTTTAACCACCTAGTTCTATGTGCCTACACCTTCTACCATTGAATCAATAAAATGAATGAACTCAATATACATCATACAAGGAAGTACTGTTGGGGTGGGGAAACAACAATTACTGACAACTAATTACTCTCAATACCTTAATAAATATTGTGTTAACTGAGCATTCATTCATGCCTTATGACAGAGGGTGGGGCTATAAATTGAAAGATCACTTTGACCCTAATATTAGGAATGACCCACTTGGAAGAAGTATATGTGAAAACAAAATATGTAAGGAAACAGAAGTGAAGGAGGTACCTAGCCAAGACTTGGGCAGAGGAAACAAAGAGAAAGTCTTATGGGGCTGGTTACCTGAGCTGAGTCATAAGGATGACAGCAAAGCTGGTCAGGTGATAGATAGTAGGATAAAAGGATAATCCAATGACATTCTAGGCCTAGGAAGCAGCGGGACTAGAACAGAAGAGCATTGTATGATGAGGGAAAGAGGTATCAATAGTTTGAATTCACTAAGACAAGAAGTGCAAAACAAGAGGTGGCTGTTATGCCCGGGAGGGCAGCCAGAACTGGGGAAATTGAAACGTGGCACTGGGCTTTATTCTTTAGAACAGCATGGTCCAAACTCACTCATTGGTTTTGTTTTGTTTTTCCTTTGTCTCTAAATAGATTTATAGTTTTTTAATTTTTTTGTCTTAAGTAATATTTCTAAATTCATGAGCTTAATGTGCCATGTATTTGATGGTCTGTAAGGATGAGCATTAAGATAAATAAATGATAACTATTAACTGTTTTTCCATGAATTGCTTAAAATGATACCACTTACCACTCTATGGTTTGGTGATATACATTTCAATCACAAAGAAACGTTGAAGAGGTTTGAATAGCGGTGCAACAGGAGTGTACTTCCATTGTAGGAAACAATGGAGCCCTGGTAGAGAACATGAACTGGAGGAAGCTCAGGTTCTAGTCAAGGAGAATAGTTAGGGAAGTGTCATTGTTACCAGGCAAGGCAGGACAAGGACCTGAAGGACAACATGGGTGGACAACAAGTTCACATACTTGCCATATTCCAGAGATGAGTCTGGGTTCTTGGATTCAGTTGTGAACCAATAAAACCATTGTCTTTAATATACATGTGTGTGTATGTGTGTGTATGTGTGTGTCTATGTATATGTATATATATATATATAACTATATATATATATATGTATATATATGTATATGTATAACTATACACACACTGTAGTGAGAGGAATGGTATGCAATAATAAAAAATAAGTTTGTAATCTTAAAACTAAAGAGTGACCAAAAAAAGTGGGAGTCTGTGAGAGGTACACAGATAAGGTTGGAAACGATGATTAGAATTAGCCCAAGCCTCTGTGCTGGAAAGATGCTGAGACTTCATTAATGAGCAGGAACCAGTTGTGGAGAGGAGAGAATGGAGCAGTTAGATTTCAGAGATGCCTTAAAAGTAAAATCTGATGGTCTGAAATATTGACTAGGGAACACAGAAGGAAAAACCAAGGTCTGCCTCATCAGAACCCTACATTAGGACTTCAAACCTCATTGACCGACATAACCAGGGTCTCTTTCAGGTTCCAGATAGCCTGGCTTCAGTTTCATTCTCATCTCCATTAATCAGCCTCATGTCTCTGTTAGACATTTGAATATTATGGCTATCCTTTTGGGGAAATGTACTGTTCAGCGTTCTTTGGTTCAATGCCAGGATTCTCATCTCATATTTTCCTCTCTAATGGAACAATGGCCCATTCAGTTATCAAGTGCACCCTAGTATTGCCCATTTAAACTAGGTTTTTAAAAACCATGAACAAAGCTCTGGAATTGTTGAATTTATATAAAAACTCATGGCCAGAACTCTCCTGATTTCATTCCAAATGAATTAATAAAAAAAAACCCTAAGGGTTTGTTTAATGCAGTTTTATGCTAAATGTATTTAATTTTATACTGGAGTGATGGCTTCTTTTAGCAGTGTTGGAGTCTGCGTACAGGAAGCATTTAATTATGAATGCCATAATTTGCTCAGTTGATGATTCCCTTTCATCTATACACCATAGATAATTATCCATGAATAAATGAAATTATGAAAATAATATTTAAAACAGAAAAAACAAAAAGTGTGTTTACTTGATATAAACCAAACTCCGAGTAGTCAAAGCTAACTCCCCTAGTGACAAATAAGCATTTCTTAAATTCAGATCGCCAGAGCGTCATCTGCTCACATAGGAATGCTTCCTGGATAAGAGTTAGAGAGTATGTTTTTATAAGTGATTCGGGGGTTTTGTTTTCAGTGGAAAGCTGATTTTTAAAGTCACATGTAAACTACTCCTTTGTGTATTTTTAACACTTTCCAGAAAGCCATTATGTAACACAACACAGCCAGCAGAGCATGGTTTTATGTACAATAAATTAGAAGTCTAAATTTCATTCTCTTCCCTAAGCTGGATTTTAGGCCAGTGACAGAACTCCCTGTCGCAAATGGGACCTTTAATGGAAATGACAAGAAAGTGGAGACTGTTCATAAAGTTCAGCCTTCTTTTCCTTGTTGCAGATTGCACTTATAATATTTTCTACTACTTAGAGTAATTATAGCATGAAATTGCAATGTAAATTTTTCTTTAAATTTAGAATTAAAAACTAGATTCCACTTATTATTATATTCATCTTTATATCATTACTGAAATTTGGATCGTTTCGTATCTACTGACTTTCTCTAACTCTTCTAGATTCTGAATCAGACAGTGAATATCCACTAGGCCCATGAACTACAGGGGGAAATTGTCTGTAATGAACAAGGCAGACGAGGACAAGGTGACATAGTCACAGAGACAAAATCAATTGCTTTAAATTTTTGTTATAACTGAAAGCATGTCTGGTTTGATTTTCAATCCACCGAGATTCATGCTTCCACTTAAAATAAAGTAGACAAGACCTGTCCAGAGATAAGTAACTGCTTAGCAATTCAGGGACTCCCGATCCTCCTGTCAAAATGCAAAGTAGTTATCCCTACTGTTGCATCCCTGGATTCTAGACATGTAGAGAAAGACTAAGCTGCATTTGACATGACAAATACTGAGGCTGATCACTGTAAAGATGGGGCAGTAATCCTAAAATATATATCTCTCAAGTCATTTTTGCAAGTAACAGTTTTATTTTTAATTTGTTCATTGAAATTTTATTACATATATATAATATACATATTTTGAAATATGATCATACACACCCTTCATTTCCCTTCTTCATCTCCCCCTGAATCTTCCCTATAACATCCCACCCCCCCATCTAACTTCCTGTCCTGTCCTTTTATTTTTTGTAATAACTCACAAGTCAAATAAGTGTTGTCTTTATATATATATAGGTCTTAGGACAACCACTGGAACATGGCAACCTACCAGTGTTCACATCCTTAAAGAAGAACAATTATCAGTTATCAACTCTATAGCTTTTTCAGTTAAAGGTGAGCTGCTTTGATTTGGTATAGGTCTTTTGCAGGTAGCCATGGGTACTGTGGGTTCATGAGTACTGTAGCCAAGCCTTGTTTAGAAGACAGCATTTCAAACTACTCATCCTCATCCCCATCCCCATCCCCATCCCCATCCCCATCCCCATCCCCATCCCCAGCCCCATCCCCAGCCCCAGCCCCATCCCCAGCCCCAGCCCCAGCCCCAGCCCCATCCTCAGCCTCCAGCCCCTTCATTCTTTCTGCTCCCTTTTCCACAGCTCTCTGAGCCTTGGTAGAGCCTTTGATAACCATGTCTCATCTAAAGCTGAGCCCTCAATCACTTATTTTCTATACTTTGACCAGCTATGAGTATCTTCACTGATTGCTGCTCACTGCTTCTCTGACCAAGGCTGACAGCAGCCCAGGTCTCAGGACAGAAGCATAGACATTTAGAAAGGAGTTTGATAACATTACCATTTAACAAAATAGCAGTAGTAGATTCCACCCCATGGTCTATCTCCCAGACGTGGGCTTCTGACCAGGTTTACAATACTGGACGTACATTTCCTCCTGTGGAGCAAGTGTTAACAGAAACATTTGCATAGGCAGCTTTCAAAAGCAAGTTCTTTTTCTATTCCAGTATCCACTTTTCAAGGCCAATGAGCTGTACTAGGCCAGTAGCTTTGGAAGGTAGCTGGGTTATGGTGAAAAAGAGCCAGTGGTGTCAGAGAACTTGAGTTTGTGTCCACTTCTGCATATTCCATTGTTTAAATCCCTTGTGCCTTCTCAAACAGCACCACCTTATTTTCTACCAGCCCCTTCAAGCCCTACTCCAGCAACCCAGCAATAAGGCTTCCGTCTTCTTATGCTACCTAATGTCTCCTGTATCTGTGTGTCTGTCTATCTGTCTCCTACTGACAGCACCTATCCTGTTACTCATTTTTTCCTACATTCAACCTGTTCTACAGTGTTTAATTTTTCCATCCAAGTGGTCTTGTCATCCCCCGGATCCCACAGAATGTCTTTGGTAGTGTGTGTGCTCTACGCCAAACTGGACCTGACTCCTGTTTGACTATAAGCCTTTCACGAAGATGACTGTAATTGATTCCTTGGCATTACCTCAGGGTGACAAATACGCTTGCTGAAGAATTGATTGGATGATTATTAAGGAAGTAGTGTTTCCTGACTGAGAATATCAGGAAAATGGCACCCACTTCACAGGTTGTCTTGAAATTTGCATGGAACTAAATACTGTCAGTGATTAGCCTTTGTAAACCACGATGTTCTCTAACAATGTAGGATGTCATAATAGCATGTGAGAGGAACTAAAACAGTATCAAATTATCCCTAATCTATAGTCAAATGAGAAAATAAAAGAAGCAGGGAGACTGACCAGCAATTAAGAACACTTGGTTACTTGCAGAGGACCAAGTTCAGTCCCCAGCACCTACTTCAGTCTGCTCATAACCTGTCACTGCACCTCCAGTGATCTGATGCCCCCTTCTGACCTTTGCAGATAGCCTACACACAAACACACACATACACATGGAAAAAGAGAAATATACATATTAGAGGAATTACATAGAAAACTCATTTTTTGAACAGTTGAAAGCAGAGTTTCCATCTTGGAATTGGTCTCATCAGATAGGTCAGAACACAAAAAATGATACTGTCTCCTTTACTGGTAAGACAACATCTGACTGGTACTGACTTGGAGATCAAACACCTATAAACTGTAGTCACGGAGCAATAGAACTCATCGCTGCCTTCAAGCTGCCAGTTGTTCTCAAAACTCAAATTTAAAGTGCTAACAAAGCACTGAGTGGATCTATGAATGGACATCATCACTAAGGCAGGTTGAGAGGAGTTCAGCATTAATAAGGCGCTTCACCAAACCTTTTGACAGAGTTTGTTGGTGGGTAGTGTTGCCCATCAGTGCCCACACAGTGCCTAGCACGCTGCATGACATGCCTCAGATATGTCAAAGATACTTAGTATGATTGCAGATGGAAGTAATGACTCACACTGATTGGGTTATTCCACTCAAAATAAAAGACAAGCAAAAGATTAAAATTATGACTAGTTAATGCATTTGCCTCTGTATTAACTACTTGAAAATGGGCTCTAACTGAAGCAGCAAGCACAGGACCTCCATGGATCTGCACCAGGTTCTCTGCATATATATTAAAGTTTTCAGTTTTTATTTCTATGAGACTCCTGAGTGTGTGAACAGGTGGGTCTCTGATTCTCGTATCTCCTATTGGGGCTCTTTTCCCTCTCTTGTTTTGCCTTGTCCAACTTCGAGGTGACGTTTTTGTTTTATCTTATTATATTTTATTTTGTTAAAAATTAGGATCTGGATTTTGTAGTAGTAGAGAAACCAAATCAAACAATCCAGTGCAGAACAAATGCGAGATACACAATGGTTATTCTCTAAGCTTAGAAACTAACATAGCTGTCCAGTGAGGGCACAATAAGAGAACAATTCTTGACTTCTCACTAACTAGGTCTATAATTGTTTAGCATCTCCAAAATGGAAAAAAAAATGTTATGAGACTTCAGTGAGGTAAAGAATACAAATATTTAATGCAGTGTACTATAATCCAGATTCCATAAATGGAGCTACCATTTCATGCTTATTGGGGACTTCACAGAGCAGATGCACTTCCTGTTCTTCTTATGTAGCCCGTTAAACATTAAAAGCTGTAGTATCTATATCTTTACCATGGGAGTTTTAAAAGTACTGACATCACAAGGATATTTTGTGGATCAAATGAAATTAAAAAAAAGTCAAAAGGAACATTCTAGAATCCTATGAAAAGTGAGGCATTAAGAGGGAAATAGTTTCTTAGGAGAGTGGGAGTTTGAATGCTCTGGTCAATTTCAGCTTCCTCTGTATCCCCTTACAAGTGACCAACAGATATAAAACCAGAAGACAAAAAATAATAATAATAAATGTCAGCATGAGAAATTAATAGAGTGACATTCAAAGGTTTCTGCAAGAGAAAAGACAAGTGATCAGGATTGAAGATAGGTAAGATGTAAGTCCTCTATATGTGGAAACAATGGGCCAGAGGACTATCTGGAGACCTAGAAGGCTGAGGGTGGAAGGCCAAGAAACACCAAGGTGACACGGAAGTAGATTCTACAGGTCCCACTGGGAAGCATACCGGCTGCCATAGATCAGCAAGAGAAGATCATGTAACATGCTCATTCCCGGCTTACACTTAAGGGAAGCATTGTCACAGTCAGTCCTTAATGAAGACAACATTGACAGGCAAAGAATGAGGACACTGCCCCAGTTAACTCCTGGTTGCTCATTCAAAGTCGAAAAGAAGAGAATCCAAGAGAAAACTCTTATGACTTCCATCCTCTCCTAACTCACCATCAGAAGACCAGCAAGTCTGAGCTATCCGCAGATGTCAGAATCAAGTGGGGATCTATGTCGACATAGATTGCTGGGCCCACTGTCACAGATGATAGAGCAGGACCCAAGAATTTGTGGTGAGCATCCAGGAGATGCTAACGCTGCTGGGCTAGGAGTCGTCCTGTACGAGCAATTTTTCTAGACATGAACTATATGGTAACCACTGCTGCATGCTGCTATTTAAAATAGAACATAATTAATAAAATAAATTTATACAAACTGTGTTATATCTGTCACATTTTAAATGCACAACATCTATATTGTCTATCGGTACCACATTGGACAGCACAGGTACAGAGCACTCCATCATTCCAGAAAAATCCTGTTGTGGGAGGTATATTTCTACTTCATGATTAGATATCCCAAGAAGTGTACACATGGTAGGACATTGGAAATTTCCCCTGAAAATGTTTTCCTATCCTTTCTTGTAAATCTTGAAAGATAGAAGGAAAATCCCTGGGAAGTGTTGGGAGGGGAAAGAGTATAATCAAAATATATTCATGAAAATATTAAACAAAACAGTAATTTAATATATATGTACATACGTATGTATGTATGTATGTATGAATGTATGTATATATGCATTCCCTCAGTGTCCAGTAGAACTCATGTCAATTCCCAAAGCAGACAAGCTACCAAAGTAGACTTCTGTCTACAAGTGTGAACAAATGGAGAACTACCTGATTGCTTTAAATGATACCTCATATAAAGAAAGCACATTCTGAGGAACAACAACACTACCATTCTAGCAAATAAAACTACTCCTAACAAAACCCAGGTTTCAAAAAATATGAATGCCATGTGGTCATGAACAGTCTTCAGAAGACTTGGGCTGTATCAAACAAGAATAAGCAGTTATAAAGAGTTAAAATATGGGCTGGAGAGATGGCTCAGCAGTTAAGAGCACTGATTGCTTGTTCAATTCCCAGCAAGTACATGGTGGCTCACAACCATCTGTAATGGAATCTGATGACCTCTTCTGGTGTATCTGAAGACAGTGACCATGTACTCACATACATAAAGTAAATAAATCTTTAGAAAGAGAGAATTAAAATATAAGATAATAAAGGACTCATATATTTGAACAATGTTCATATCAAATTCTAAACTACAGCAGAGGCAAAAAAACTATGTTGGTTTTTCAGGAATCCAATTTAGTGAAATAGAAGTTGACTCAAAACATTCAGTAGACAAAGGGAGAGAAAGTTTTTCAAGATAAACACAGGGGATACACATGAGCTTGGAATGCCTCTGATAGGTGTTTTAGAAGGAAGACTCTAACAGAGGAAAAAGCAAAATAGAAACTAGAAACCTTTTTCTCCGTTATGATTTTTTTAAAGCTTGAATAATAAATCATAGACTTGCTGAATATAGGCAAGATTTCAAGTAAGAATAAGCTTTTACTAGGGAATTTAAATCTTTATAATTTCAAGGTTAATAGAAAACATCCTACAGCTATGTAGATAGAAATTAATATAACAAGATAGGGTACTTAGCTAAGTAATACAATTTGCTTGATATCAAATACTTTTCAACTCTGAGAACCAAGAAGAAGATAGAGAAATGTCTCCAGCGTATTTAATAAAATGAATAAGGACTTGGGATAGAAGGAGTATTTGGCTAGCCATGGTGTGAAGGGAAGTAGGGCCAGAGAAATGGCTCAGTAGTTAAGAGCACTGGCTACTCTTGAAGTACTCTGGTTTGGTTCAAACACACCACATGGCAGCTTACAACTCTCTGTAACTCCAAAGCCAGGGGTCTCTGGTTTTGGTGGTTACCAGCACATGCATATTATATATACACACACATGCAGGCAAATATTTATATAGAAAATAAAAATTTTAAAAATCCCTGGGAGGTATTGGGAGGGGAAAGATTATAATCAAAATATATTCATGAAAATATTAAACAAAACAGTAATTTAATATATATGTATGTATATATGTATGTATGTACGTATGTATGTATATATGTATATATGTATGTATAATTTGAAAGGCCAAAACAAGATCAATGCTTCTGAGTTTGGGACCAGCTTAGTGAGTTTCAGGTTACCCTGTGTGATTGTGGTCTTCGTGCCGCTGAGGTCCTGCCTCCTTAAAAAAGGAGGAGGAAATAGAAAGCAGTTTATTTTTATTTTCATGATAAATAAAATTCTCAAGAATGAGCAAGGGACATATTATATATAAAAGTGTTGGATTATAATATCAAAATTATAAGATATAAAGTACATTTTTAAATGTTTCATCTAAAACCCCAAATTAAGATTACTCTTAATTGGCAAATTGAGTGTGGACATGGATAGGAAATTCAAATTTCTTATTTTAGAAATGCAAACGGTATAGCAGTCAGAAGCTTAAGTGTTCAATTCAGATGATGCCTGACATTTAATGCCATGTAATCTGGGTGGTACTTGTCATCTAAGAATTAAGTTCCTCAACTGTAAAATGGGAATACCATGCTTTCCCCAAATGTGTGGAGGAAAGAAATCAGCTGATGATAAGCTATTTCTCTTCCAGTGAAATGAGCTAATTCAAACCAGATTAGATTATATCAAATGCCAGTTTATTGGGAAGCTGCTCTCAGACATGTTCACTGGCGCCAAGGACCAGAGAAATCATCATGGGCAGAGGGGTGGGGCGGGGGAAGAGAAAGAAAGGGCACATCTGCATAGGGAGGAGAAGAGAGAAGAGTAAGGATTACATAAGGAAGAGCCTTTGGGGAGAGGACAGCCCAGCCCATGGACCAAAAGGGGCAGGGTATGCCAGATAGAGACTGAGGGATGCTGGGAGAATCTGGAAACCAGGTCTGCTTTGATATGTAAAATATGCACCTCTGTCCATGTCCAGGCGTGGAAACCAAACAGCTGATGCGTATACAAGTACTTCCAGTGACTCAATAAGCCTTAGCTATTAACTTCAAAGGGGAAAATTAAATGTTACCCTTGGAAACAGGGAAATGGGCTTAAAGATGATTTAAAAGTAATTAAATGAACACACAAACATACTCTCCAAATCCTTTTAAGAGACCTCATGTACACAATTTGCTTGAATATTTGCTTGCAATTTCTATTCCCAGAACCCAACTTCTTCACGTGGGTATCCTGGTGAGGTTTTATTTCATGATTTTCTTGTTTCAGCCTTCATAGATTACCCTATTTAACTTGGCAACTATTGTAGAGATTTTTAATCCTGAC
Source organism: Grammomys surdaster (assembly GCF_004785775.1). Classification (NCBI taxonomy): domain Eukaryota; kingdom Metazoa; phylum Chordata; class Mammalia; order Rodentia; family Muridae; genus Grammomys; species Grammomys surdaster. The sequence continues at coordinate 12,557 of NW_021628111.1, forward strand.
CTAGGGTTTATACCTTGCCTTTGACCATTTAGTTCCTAGATAAAAGGCTTATTTACAATAAGCCTTAAATAGCACAATAGCTGGGCAGATACCCATCCTCTATGCAATTAGAATCTACTTTTATATCAATAACCCCGTGTTATTATTTACTATGTTTCATATGGGCTGTTCTTAACTCCAATTGGCCAGCCCTCAGAGCAATATTTTCATGAACTTTCACCTAATTCATAATGGCTTCCCTTCCTCCTCACCTTCTCTTCTCCTTGTGGTTCTCCTCCAACCCCAAACCTAGATATCCTAAACTCCACCTATGTTTCTTCTGCTCAGTTACTGGCTGTCAGCATCTTTATTTACCAATCAGAATAACTTGGGAGCAGGGTCATATAGTGCCTTTTGGGTATATGCACAGACTCCAGGTCTTGGTGTCCAGCACTTAGCCTTACAATAGACAGCAAGACAAACCTCAACAGGCAACAACTATTGCTTAACCTCTGTCTACTTTAACAGATTTCTGTGTCAGGAGTACCTGAAGAGACATGAGTAGAAACTGAGAGATCAGTAAGGAGGCTTTTTTTTTTTCCCAGTGGGAAACTAATGTGTGAGAATTGGACAGAATGTAGGTGTATTTCAGAGGCAAAACCACAGGGAACCATGGTTGGCTGAGATGTGAGAAAGAAAAATTAGTATGAAAATGACAGGGAGCCCAGAGGTAGAAATCTAGAGTTCAGGGTAGAAATTCAGCTAAAAATGGAAATTCGGCAATTGTCATTAATTGGGTAACAGACAAGCCCAAGACTGTGAATGACTAGCGGAGTAATCAACAAAACAAGAAACAAGTCTTAGCCTGCCAAGTCCAAGGACTCTTTCAGACAGACTTTTGGAGATAAGAGGAGGAAAAAGCCAAAAGAACATGTGAAGGAACAGCCCATGGGGTGTGAGGGAAGCAGATGAATGTGGCAGTTAGGGGCTTAATGAAAGTACCTCATCCAGGAGAGTGGGAGGCTATATTAGATCCGCAGCTGGTAGGTTGAGTAGGAGGAAGATTTAGAACGGTCCATTTCAGTGATGTGGGCATTTTGCCAATATGAGGAGGAATGTGTCAGTGGAGGGACATGGATCAAAAGACTGCTTGGAAAGTAGGGAAGAAATCAGAATTAGCTGCTCGCTTGCGGAGCGGGAACATTGATTTCCATATTTTCTTACTGTAAGTTAATATTTCCTTTTCTGTATTAAAGTGGTGGAAATTGCCATTTGATTGCTTTTCATATGTTTTTTTTTCTATCTATGGAAAATTACATGATGCCCCCAACCTGAAAATTACTGTGCAGTATTTTGCTAAACGAATATTCCATTTACTAGCATCTCAGAGAAAATGACACTCTCTAGCTTCTACCATCATGGAAAACCTAAACAAATCCATACATTCTGCATTTTTCTTACCCTGGCTGCTATTTTTATGATCTTTTCTTTAATTGGCCGAGGGGCATTTGAAAGATAGCAATAAAAAAAAATCAATTTTCTAAGCCATCTTACATAGCTTTAAAGCACATCTAGTTCTCTCCGGATCAAATGGAAACATTAGCAGAGTTAAGTATCATTCATTGTTGCCATGACTACAGGGCCAAACCCTTATAGAAGACTTTTATTTTACATTCAGTTTTCTTGCCATAGCAACAGTAGTGTTGATTTAAAATGTAACTTGCTAGATAGAATTTATCTTTAACATTTCTGTATATTTTCCGTGGTGTGTCTTGTTAATAGGACTAGACTTCAGATGACTCTCCTGCTCTTTGGAGATGAGATATCTCTCGGGATATATGTGAGAAAAATCTAGGCTGTTCATTGCTTACAGGAATAGCAAGCTCACAGGACACATTTGCTTGCGTTACATTCCCAGAGCTCCAATTGAGGATATTTAAGTGACTTGCGTTCAAGTCCAAGGTATGTCCTTTGAAACCTGAATTAGAATGGTTATTCATTTCAGAGTAGTTAAAAATAATTTCATCCTTTGATGTTGCAAAATTACTTTTTATTTAAAAAACAATGCTTTGTTTGTTTCATTTTTCCAGCCTAGTGTCTCTCTCTCTCTCTCTCTCTCTCTCTCTCTCTCTCTCTCTCTCTCT
>NW_021628112.1:0-17091 GCF_004785775.1 Grammomys surdaster
CTCGTACCCTCCTTAAGGTAGAGGCCACCTAGTGGCTTCCATGACTTTTGTACTCCCTCCCTGCATCTCTGTTATATACTACATTGTCTCTTCCCCATACATCATTTTCCTCCCACTGAAGAGCTATAATGTTACTTTTTTATTGTTATTGCAGCACTTGCTGTGGTCTCTGCAATTAAGTGTACACTCAGCAATATTTGTAGGATGAATTAATGCAGCAAAATTAGCCTATTTATCTTCATAATTGCTTAACAACCTGTGTTTCAATGCAATTAGAATTCTGGACAGCTGAAGTTTAGAAACATATACTTAAGAAACATTTAGATGGAGATCATATGCATCAGTACTCTTAACCTTTAGAAGGCTCATGGGAAAGAACGTTAGCAGGAAAGTGGTCTTGCCTGTGTATAAAGGGAAACAAAACACAATACAAAGCAACAAAACAAAATCTTGACTGATGGATATATCTGTTTCTATTAGTGCCCCTGTAATAGCCTGTGCCTCTTTAATGGCTGTCATGGAGTAAAGGGAAAAGGACACTGGATGTGAAACTGAGATTCAGTAGCCCCAGGGGCAGACATTTCATGAGAAACCAAGCCTGACATTAAATCCTCATCATTCATACTTGCAAAGCAACTGAATCTTGTGTGGGCACTAATCTGAATTCTGTTACTGAGTTCTGTCATAATAATAAATGATGTACATACTCCTATATAACAATACTGTGCCTCTCGAGTTTTTTTAAAAAATAAAATAATGAAAGAAGAAAGCATTCCATGCCCTCTACATATTTTTAGATCTCTACTTTAAAAATAAAATACAATGATGTACAAGAGACACAGTGTTGGACTTTCTATAAGAAAATGATCTCTGATCATTTGGTCACCAGTGATTGATATTACCAAATATTTCAAAGCAATGAAAAGACCAATAAACCAAAGGTTGTTGTACTATGAAGAAAACGAATTATAATAAACTTTATTGAGTGAAACTCACACTTACTTTCCTACATATTTCATTTATATAAATAAGTATATTAAAAAGTAGAGCATAGGTTGATTTTTGGAAAATGTGCATAGCTCTGAGGGCCAAAGGATTGAAGGTTTTCTACAGTACAAAGTTCTAAGCTTTAGTAGGCAGGAAGAATGGGAAAAAGATTAATACTGTTTTAGAAAAAAAACCAGAAGTCTCCTATAGGGAGTAATCTGTAGCCGACAGAGCGTATAGATTATATCGGCATTAGCTCCATGATTTTAACTTTTATGTTTAAATTGACTTTTTTTGCTATTTGGGGATTAATTAAAATCCTTAAAAAAGAAAATCAAAGTTCACTGCAAATACCAAGTAGATTCTTAGATCCTAGAAAATGTTCCATATAACTTTACTTAATTCTCATGATTTAATTCCAACATATGGTACTTGGGGATAATATCTAATGCCACCAATTCCTTGGACTATATAAAGAATCCAAACATGGAACTGCCTTAATTATGCTTCCACATTGGGAGGACCTTTTGTTATTAGATTCTGTTTCCTCAGGGTCTAGCAAATGGCAGATGTTTAATAAATGTTAGTTGAGTGAAAGGTAACTTAAAGTTGCGACTTTCAAAAATGATTATTAAAAGAAATGCTTTGTGTTTGATCTTGCAATCTTCTGTGAAAACCAAATAGCCTGAAGTATTACATCAGCTATGCCATAACATTTTTGATGATAACTTTTCATTATTGCCAACTGATTGATTAGTGTCTCTTTGTACTGTACTGGCCAGTTTTAGGTCAACTTGACATAAACTAGAATCCTTAGAGAGGAGGGAGCCTCAATTGAGAAAATGCATGCATAAGATTGGGCTGTAAGCAATCCTATAGGGCCTTTTCTTAATTAGTGATTTATGTGGGACAATCCAGGCCATTGTGGGTGGGGCCACCCCTGGACTGGTAGTCATGGGTTCTATAAGAAAGCAGACTGAGTAAGCCATGATAATAAGCAAGCCACTAAGCAACACCCCTGCATAACCAGTGTATCAGCTCCTGCCTCCAGGTTCCTGCCCTGATTGAGTTTCTTCCCTCGCTGCTTTGGATGGTAGACTGTTGAATGGGTGCGTGAATGAAATAAACCTTTTCCTCTTCAAGTTGGTTAGAGAGTGGGGTAGGGTTAAAGACACGTAGGATTGTATTAATACTTTTGTCATACTTGTGTATTTTAGCCAAAACAACGAACATCTATTGTGTCTTCTCTGGATTTCCAGCGAATGAATCATAACCAAGAATACTTTGAAATCAGCACATCTACAGGGTGTACCAGCTTTACTTCTAGCCCTCCAGTTAGCCCACCCACCTCTTCTGTGGAAACCACAGAAGTCAAGAACGAGGGAGCTGAACACACAGGTAAAAACCATTCACTTTATGCAGGTATACTTTTGAGCTTTAATAAGGCCTTTATGAGCTGTGATGATTAAGAGAAATCTTCAATGCAAATTTTATTTCTGGTTCACATTATATGAGCAGTAGTTTAGGGGGCTTATATTTTTATGGCATGGATATTATGTTGGTTTTAGTACATGAGTGGTCTTTCCAATGTTAACATCGAATATAACAATTTAATATTATTATAGACATAAAATAGCCAGAGATCTAAAAATGTTTTTTTCTTTTACTGCCACTCACTGATCTCCCACAGTTTTATCTGCTAATCAACACATGGGCCCATTGTTTATAGCTGCTTTGAGACTAAAGAACCCTCAGTAAAGATATCTGGTAAGGCTGAGTTGGATGCTATTGCTAAGGTAGATGTCACCTGCTTAAACTCATGCAAACTTGGAAACACAGAAGTAGTACCACCCACTAGGGAAAGTTTTCTGGTTCTTCTCCATCAGATTTACCTTGTTTCTGTCCCTTGGAGAAGAATGAGTTCATGGCTACCTGATAAGGCTGAGGGACATCCCAATGAGGACAAGGACCTGAATGGCTCTTCCTCTCTGTCTAATTCACAGTAAACAAACTATAGAAGTCATAATCCCACGTGCTTGACAGCCAGAGTGGTACTTATGAAGTGGAAATCAAATCACGCCATTGCTGTGTTTAAAGTGTGCCAGAGTATTCAAATCCTTGTCATGGCCAATGAAGCCAACAGTCATCTAGTTGGAAACTCACTCTTCAATTTAATGTTTAGCATATCCACCCAAGTCGTCTTTCCTGGGCATCTGGCTCAGGGAATTTGGCACTCTAGCATGTTTATGTGATTGAGCATCATTTAGGTTTTGGCTTGGACACAATGTCTTCTTGTAGTCTTCAGATTGTACTCAACCTCAATATGATAAGAATCAAGGTAAGAAAGAAGCAAAAGTAAATAAAACTGTTCGGATCATAATAAAAGATGACACTTAGTGTTCTGTGCATAGGCTTTTTAGATATATCAACTTATCTTGACCTTTTGATGAGTGTATGAATTTAGTGAAGGAAATTCAGACACAAAGAAGACAAATAACAATACTATTTCTCAATCTTAGCGCTAACATCCATGTCTCCTACCACTCTTCCGAGTTGGTACATTCGCTTTAGTAACAGGTAAAGGAGGACAGGGCCTTTGCTGTATAGTCCAGGCTAGCCTCACACTCATGGTCCTACCTCAGCTCCCTACATGCTGTGATTACAGGTGTGATTACCTAGCACACCAGGCTTGTTCTAGTCACTTCTATCAAATCTTTTGTTTTCTTTCTTTTGTGGTCTTATCTGTATGTAAAATGATGCCGATAACCTGTTTGCTTAGCTACCATCTTCTCTCTTCTTTCCAGAACTCACACTGAAGTACATGGGTCTAGTAGTTCTTGTAGGCCCTGAAGTCAGGCTGCCCAAATTGATTACTAATTATGGGACAGGCTTGAGGTTTTAGCACTCCAGCTTTTCTTCCCTAGAGAATTAAATGAACAAGGAACTAATTAGATTTCCTTAGCCTATAATGTGACACTGCTTATAAAGCAGTAATTAACATAATATCCTATCAGGTGCTAAGTTAGTGCGCAACTGAGAAGTTATATTCTTTTGTTTTAGGATGAAATGTTCTATAGATATCTGTTAAATCTATTTGGTCCATAACTTCTGTTAATTTTACTCTGTCTCTGTTTAGTTTCTGCTTTCATGATCTGTCCATTGATGAGTGACTGGGGTGTTGAAGTCTCCCACTACTATTGTGTGAGGGGCAATGTGTGCTCTGAGCTTTAGTAAAGTTTCTGTTACGAACGTGGGTGCCCTTGCATCTGGAGCATAGATGTTCAGAATTGAGACTTCTTCTTGGTAGATTTTTTCCTTTGATGAGTATGCAGTTTCCTTCCTTATCTTTTTGATAACTTTTGGATGAAAGTAGATTTTATTCTATATTAGAATGGTTACTCCAGCTTGTTTCTTGGGATCATTTGCTTGGAAATTTGTTTTCCAGCCCTTTACTCTGAGGTAGTGTCTGTCTTTTGTCAAAAGGAAAAGTGATTGTTGCTTCCTTTTATTTTGGATGTTATTTTTATGTTCACATGGCTATCTTCTTTTGGGTTTGTTGAAAGATTGCTCTCTTGCTTTTTCTAGGGTGTAGTTTCCCTCCTTGTGTTGAAGATTTGCATCCTTTGTAGGGCTGCATTTGTGGAAAGATACTGTGTAAATTTGGTTTTGTCATGGAATATCTTGGTTCTCCATCTATGGTAATTGAGAGTTTTGTTGGGTATAGTAGCCTGGGCTGACATTTGTGTTCTCTTAGGATCTGTATAAGATCTGCCCAGAATCTTCTAACTTTCATAGTCTCTGGTGAGAAGTCTGGTGTAATTCTGAAAGGTCTGCCTTTATATGTTACTTGACCTTTTTTCCTTACTGCTTTTAATATTCTTTCTTTGTTTTGTACATTTGATGTTTTGACTCTTATGTGATGGGAGGAATTTCTTTTCTGGTCCAATAAATTTGGAGTTCTGTAGATCTCTTGTATGTTTATGGGCATCTCTTTCTTCAGATTAGGGAAGTTTGCTTCTATAATTTTATTGAAGATATTTACTGGCCCTTTTAAGTTGGGAATCTTTACTCTCTTCTATACCTACTATCCTTAGGTTTGGTCTTCGAGTTGTGTCCTTGATTTCCTGGGTGTTTTGGGTTAGGAGCTCTTTGCATGTTGCATTTTCTTTGACTGTTGTGTCAATGTTTTCTATGGTATCTTCTGCGCCTGAGATTCTCTCTTCTATCTCTTGTATTCTGTTAGTGATGCTTGTGTCTATGACTTCTAATCTCTTTCCTAAGTTTTTTATCTCCAGGGTAGTCTCCCTTTGTTATTTCTTTATTGTTTCTATTTCCATTTTTAGATTCTGGGTGGTTTTGTTCAAATCCTTCACATGTTTGGTTGTGTTTTCCTGTAATTATTTAAGAGATTTTTTTGTTTTCTCTTTAAGGGCTTCAAACTGTTTACCTGTGTTTTCCTGTATTTCTTTAAGGGAGTTATTTATGTCCTTCTTAATGTCCTATATCATCATCATGACATGTGATTTTAAATCCAAGTCTTGCTTTTCTGGTGTGTTGGGTTTTGATGATGCCAAGTAGCCTTGGTTTATGTTGCTTGTGTTCTTGCCCTTGCCTCTTGCCATCTGATTATCTCTGGTGTTAGCTGGTCTTGCTGTCTCTCACTGTGCCTTGTCCCTCCTGCAAGCCTTTGTGCCAGTACTCCTGGGAGACCAGTTCTCTCTGGGAGAAATTTGGGTATGGAGAGCTGTGGCACATGGTCATCTCTAAGGCACAGATGGAAACTGGAAGTTTCCTCTCTCCAGCTGTTCCTTGGTTCTGTGTCCTGATAGCTTTGGGCAGATCACTCATGGGCCAGGAATTTGAGCAGAAGTGGTGGCCTTACCTGTGCTCACAGGTGTGTTGGCACTCCTGGGAGACCAGCTCTACCCTGATAGTATTTTGGCATGGAGCAGTTTGGCACAGGACCAGCTCCAGGAGCAAACAGAAATTGGAAGAATCGGTGGCAAGGACTTTTAAGGAAAACCTTTACCAGCTTTATTTCATGTGGAGCACAAAAATGTTGTTAAGGATTTGACTTTGGTTAATTATCTTTTGAGGTAGATAGAGATTTTGTTTGGTGTCCTTCTTTCTCTCTCTTTCTTTCTTCCTTTCTTCCTTTGTTTCTTTCTTTGATTCTTTTTTCTTTCTTCCTTCCTTCCTTCCTTTCATTTTTGTTCTGTTTTCATTAAAAGATAGGGTAGGTATGTGTAGCCTCTAAGCTCTGGCCACCAAACAGAGAGGGTAAGAACTCATACTTAATCCATCATCCAAAATGCCCAAAGCAATTATTAGCATTGGGATGCCTTCATGTCTGACCTTCAACTGAGCCAAAACCTAACTAGCTGTTGAAATGGGTTCCAGTGGTGTTGCTGTGGCGTTCTAATGCCATGGTCATCTCTGCAGTTCATCACAATCTTTGCAGTAGATTGGAGCTTTGTAATAATGTGCAAGGATGATGTTGATTTGCCTTAAAAAGCAAAATGTTAAAAATTTTAAGATAAATATGTTTTGGTCTTCTCAAGAAAGTTGTGGTTTACATTATCTTACAGATACAGTTAATTTGTTACATGTTGGACTTAAGCCCCATCCTTTGGAGACACCCCATGTGGCATATTTTGACAGAGAATGCCTTTGTGTCAGTTCCATCCTGGATTTCCTCAGTATTTCTCAACTCACTCTTTTCAGTCTTCAATTTACTCTTCTGAAAATATATAAGATTTCATCCTTGGGTATCTGTGTTAATATATGGGTTTACTTAGGTGAATGCATTTTGTAAACTATAGAAACTAATATTATTTTATATTTTCAGATTTTATCTTTCCTTTTAACATGATTACTTGAAATCTACAAAGTTTTAATACAGAAGAGATTTCTGGAGCCTTTTCTTGACTTTGAAGAATAATTTAATTAGTGTTATATGAACAGTTCATTTTGTAAATGATTGTACAATACATTCATCTTGACAAAAATGACATTTAATAGAACAAGAGCTAACGTACCTTTAAAAGCTGATTGCAAAACTCTAGGTGAACCAACAGATTTTTTTGAGAGGCAACCATGTAAAAGCATCCTGAACCTTGATTAAACTATTAATTTAGAAACCATAAAACAAGGATGAAAAGAAGAAAGGATTTGAGGAAATCTTGTGGGTTAAAAAACTCATTTAATTAGAAGGATTAGTGTTGATGTGCAGGAAGTGGACTTGAGGTAAGGATGGATGTGGGGAGAAGCTGGCATCAGTGAAAAAGCACAGATGCAAATAAATGTTGAAGAAGTGTGCAAAAAGGAAGAAACACACAGGGGTAATTGACTGACGTACAAAGGGGCGGGATCAACTCAGTGAAGGATCTGCATTTTCTATCTTAAGCAGATGAGCCAAATGCATTTCTTGAAATGTGAATGTTGGAAGGTAAGAAGGTATGCTTAGTTCATTTAAAGCCCAATTGGCCATTTCTTTTAAAGACTGTCTTTTCCTTGGAATGAAAAGTCACATGGTCTAATTTCTGTCCCATGAAGATTCCTCTGACTACTGTACTGAGTCTGGACTATGTGATGTCCAGTAAAAGGCCAGTGTGCAGTATTAAGAAGGTTGAATGGGGACAGAAACTGACATCAAAGTAGAGGAGGGAGAGGGAAACAGAGGCACTTTGAATATATTGTTAAGGTAAATACAACAAGATTTCATAGAGTGTGGGACTGCCAAGCTGCCTTCTTCCAGCCACACCGTCTGACTGAAGACCCAGAGACACACGCTGAACTCCAGACACATGCTAAGATCCAGAGACACATGCTAAATCCTGCAGCTACAGATAAACTCTTTTGCCAAAATCAAATAGCTAAAGTTACATGTTACTGAGGAAAACTTAATGTCTATCTAGATTAGTCAGATGTTATTACCCTCTACTGTACCACCTGCATTCAATTGATTCAATGATCCCTTGCCTTCCCAACCCCTACCCTAAACTCCCCTTATCCTGTGACTTAATTGTGCTAACCCCTCTGGCCTACATAGTGCTTTCTTTTGGCTTCCTCATCCAAAATTTTCACCAAAGATGACACAGTGATCCCCCCCCTTTTTTTTTTATAAAAGTAAAGGGGAGGAGATGTGGGGCTGCCTAAGGGTACCTTGTTGCATGGTTGGGCATGGGTCTGGAACCCTGAGACTCTAAGTGAGAAACGGCAGGCATTCGGCCACATTCTCAGAACCCAGGGTCCTGAAAAGTAGTCTAGTCTAGTCTCTATAGACCTACAATGTTCAGTCATGTAGGCCATTACAGCCCCTCCCAAAGCGCACAGGTATAGGGCGTGACCATAGGCCTCAGGCCCTAGGGATTTTCATATTAATGAAGGCCAGAGGGCGGAGCAAATTAAGCATTCCTCCCTAGACCCTCACCCTTTCTCCCTCCCTATTTAACACAGGACTGCCCTGAGTTTCACGGGGGGGTATATCCAGATCCATCCACCATCTGCCTTGACAATAAACCCTTTTGGAACCAAGGACTTTCTCGTGTCATTGGGGTCTGCCATCACCAAAGCCCTCAGCCTCTGGAATCTTAGACCTCGTCGTGTATGTGGGACACACTCCTGTGGCTTTTGTTGTCCCCCACAATAGAGAAGTAAATGTGGCACTGTGAGAAAAAGAAGTATTACAGATGCCCGTAAGATGTCTAGAATATCAATAAGAATGGACTTGCTCTCTACTGATGTATAAGAAATTGGGGGAAGGAGTAGATTTAGAAAGCAAGTTGAATATCTGGTGTTAATTTTAACTCTAGGTGTCTATCAAATATTTTTAAAAGATAGGCTAAGTAGGCAGCTAAAGGTCCAAGGGAAAGATATAAATGTGACCATCATTATATAGCTGCTGTAACCCTTTAATACAGCTCCTCATGTTGTGATGACCCCCAACCATAAAATGATTTTTGTTGTTATTTTATAACTATAATTTTGCTACTGTTATGAATCATAACTGTTATGAATCAAATATTTATCTGATATGCAGGATATCTGATATACGAGTCCTGTGAAAGGATCATTCAATCTCAAAGGGAGCATGACTCACAGGATGAGTACCACTGATACATATGATGTTGAATGTATGTAGGTAAGGAAGACTAAAACTAAGCAATGTAGAAGATGGGATAAAAGGAAGCACTGACAAAGGGCACAAAGAAGGAGCCACTATCCTTGACCAGGTGGACACTGGAGTCTGGAGTTAATTGAAAGAGAATATTAAAAAGGAAAGTGTGAGGCCATGGAGATGACTCATTCAGTAAAACCCCTGCCTCATGAGCATGAAAACTCAAGTACAGATGAGCACACACTGAAAAGCTGAGAACAGTCATGAATACCTGTAATGCCAGTACTGGGGTGGCAAGCAGAGACACGCAGATCCCTGGAACTTGGCCAACCAAGTTCATCATTTGCTATGGTTTCAGTGAAAGATTGAAAAAAATAAGGTGGAAAGTGGTAGTAGAAGACATATGGTGTCACCTCTGCTCTCCATGTATTCATACTATATGCACATATCACACACACACACACACACACACACAGTGTAAGAAGAAATAGAAGATGTTGATAAAGAAGGAAGAGAAGATGAATAAGGAGAAAAGGAAGATGGAGAAGGAGGATGATAAGCAGGAGGAGAGGAGGAGAACAACAACAACAACAAAAGGAACAAGAAGAGGAAGAAGAAGAAGAGGAAGAGCAAGAAGAAGAGAAAGAAGAAGAGGAAGAAGAAAGAGGAGGAAGAAGGTAAGCAGAAGAGGAGGAAGAATAAACTTGGTGAATTTGCTCTATTTGACATAGCTCTTACATAGACTAGGATGAGAAATAGTTACTTGTGGATTTAACAGTGTAGATGTCACTGATGACCTTGATATGACCAACTTGATTAGAACTAATGGACAAAACATCCACCTAATGTGTAGAAGGAAAAGCAAGAGGTAAGAACTTTAAAGAGAACAAGTGTAGACCATTGTTATCCTTTACAGGAATTTTTTTTCCAAAGGAAAGTTTAAGTTGTGCTGAAGGAGGAGAAACAGAGATGGACTTTTGAAATAAGTGCAAAGACTGATTTAAGACAGGAGTATGTTTCCAACAGGCAAGATGTTTGGGGTATGGGTAAAATTCTATCAAGGGGCATCTTTACAGCAATCTACAGAAAATCTGATAGTTTGTACTTTCTCTGTTAAGCAAAAGGTAGTAGGTCCAACTGGGAAGAAAGACAGTGAAAGTATAGCATTTGAGAAGAGCTGAAATTGGTATTTAGGAGAAGGGAGGCATGGTGTGTCCCTCCCCCCCAACAAAAGGAATTTTTGTTGTAAACACTATTGACATGTGTGTTTACAAACCACAAGTGCAATTAGCAAATGTAGTTCTGTGCTTTCTCTGTCCTGAGTTAGCTGGAGGACCATGTACAGAAAACCCAAAGAGCTAAATTTTATACAGGTTGTGGACTGGCTATAAGGGTATGCCAAAGTGACTGAAGAGTAAGGAAATAAGGGTGAAAGAGTGTCAATTTGACTGCAGAATTTACATGGAGAACAAGAGAAACAACTGAAAGACAAGTAACAGTCAAAACTCAATGGGGTTATTGAGCTGAAGCATACAGGGGGGACAGACACTCCTACAGTCAAGACTAAAGAAAAGAGCTGGAGTAAAGGGGGTTCTGCAGTGGGAATGGACATGAATCCAGGATGACCTAATCTTGAGACCATGGGAGTAAGTACTGAGGTTAGCCTGTGCTCTTCTAAATAGTCTATAATTAATGGTCAGTATGATTTCCTGGAGAAGACACTTGGCATGAAGAACCATACCTTCATTCAAAATATTTGGCATAGTATTCATTTGTTCAGTAAGTTATGAACCTGTCCCACTCTTCCTTGAGGGTCGACAATTCTGTTCCTTGATCTCTGGAGCACTATTGAGATGGGACATTCTTGCATGATTATTCCCCAAGAGAGTCCTCTTCTCTTGTCCATCATACATCATAGGTATCTCATCCTCAGACGGAGCACTCCCCTGACCAGAGAGCCCATTTCCTTAGGTATTTCAGTCTTTGAAGTAGCCTTAGTGGTTGCCAGTGTGTACTTTTCCCCACCCTCTAACCTCCATTGTCAGGGGTATTTTTAATAGTGGTAAATGTGGGATTTAAATGGTAGAATCTTGCATCTATTTTAAAGGTGGAGACAACATATTTTGTTGGTTATGGATCCAGGATTTGATAAAATGAAAAGAACAAAAGATTAGATTCAAGGACTTCAGACCTTTTAAATCACTGAAAGGATGGAGTTGACCATAGAGTGCAGAAAACTCACTTTGGGCATTTCAATCTAAACCTGTGTTACAAAGGAACTATGTTGAGATCACTAAGACAACAGTTTGTCAGTGGGCTCAGGCAGAGTGGGAGAAACCACGTAATAACTGTATGATCATTAGAAGCAAGGAGTAACAAAAGATGGAAAGATCAAGGAACAGCAGCTTAGCCTACAATGGTGGTTCCAAAGTCTGAGGTTCTTAGTAAGAAGGTACCGGATAGGTGTGTTATCTCTGGAGATGTGGGGAGACAAGAAGAACAATCATGAGAGATTCTCTTTTCTTCTAGAAAGCTGAATCCAGAAAGCTCTTTCTATATAAAGCATTTTATGAATTAGCACCTTCACAGGAGCACCTGCCAGGCAAGTCAGACGTCCGGTCCGGGGTAACTAATTACTTCCAGTTCTGTTGTACTTTCAAACCATCTACCTCCTGCTGGAAAAAACTGACTGGAGAAAGGGTTGTTTTTTTTTTTTTAAAGTAAGGTAGAAAAGTGCCTCCTTCCAAATGGAAGGAAAAACAAAACCAAAAGCCATTAGGTGCTCAGCAGCGTAGGATGGATTTCTGCAGAGAGGACACACTGGAGAAATAAAATCAGGATGGAGAGGGTGACAAGAGCTCTCCCACTGGCTAGGGACTATCAGAGAGGCAGGCAAGGGACTTCCTTCTAATTAGTTCACGGGGATGTGAAGTAGAGCCCCCGAAGTCAAGACCTAGTTATTGCAGCCACTGCTGGATGCAGTTTGCTGAGGGACACTTTGGCCCCAAGATGATAATGAAACCAAAGACAACAGAGAAGATCTTTAAGTTCCAATCTAAGATTCAGTGTGGAAGTTAAGAATTTATGAGGGGGATGTATAATTTATGTGTTTGGGATAGCCAAAATCAATCCAGTGATTTTTTAAAATTCTTTAACAATTCTATACATATATAAAGTACTGTGATCATAACCACCCCATTATCTTCCACTTTTAGCTTTCTTATCTCTCTGCCATTCTTGCCAAACTTTCCCCTTGACCCCTAACCCACTATGTTTTATCAGCATTGCTTGCTTGAGCATGCGTGGTAGTATTTACTTGAGTAAGGACAACTTAGGAGTGGCTATATCACTGAGACATGTGACTATTCTCCCCTCAGCCACTGCTCCTTAGGGAGAGGTGGGACCACATGAGCATTCCTCACAACTACTCTCTGTGGTAGACTATTGATGGGTCCAGTCTTATGATGTGTATCTACTATAGCTGGGAGATCGGTGCAAGAGCTATGTCAAATCCAAAAGACAGTGTTTTATTATATTACCCACCTCCCATCATCTGGCTCTTCCGTTCTTTCTACCTTCTGTCCTGAGAGAGTCCAGGAGCCTTGGAGTCAGTGATACGTATATCCTACTTAGGGATGAGCACCTATCAATCCCTTACTCTCATCACTGTGAACTTTTATGATGCTGACTTTACTTCTTCCCACCATCAGAAGAGGCTTCTCTGACCAAAGCTGAGAACATCACTGAGTAAACACAAACATTTGTAAGGTGGTCTGACAGCAGGTCCATTTAGCAAAGCATTAGTGAAAACCAGTAGTTTAAGTCAATCAGAATTTTACATACATAAAAGAAAAACCAAATGCCAGCAATAAATGGTTCCCATCAGATCATAATATGGCTCACTTGGTCTTTTTCTGTTTGTTTGTCCTCTAATGTTACATGACTTTTTCGAGGTGGCTTTATTACAAATTACAAATCACACAGCAGGCAAGATGTTTGCTACTAGATGCTTGACAAAGGAAGGAGAAGTCATGTTTCGATAGTTTAAATCTATGAGAACACAGCGGAGGCGGTGTGCGGGTATATGATGTTGGGCTTGTAATTTCAAGTGAGATCAGTTGATATAGGAATAGTGGTTTAGTCGCTGGAGAGCAATTAAGAAAGAACAGTATTCTTCCAGAGGACCCAGGTTCTATTACCAGCACCTATGTTACAATCTGCTGTAACTCCACCTCTGGAGGATCTGATGCCCTCCTCTGGCTTCTGAGGGCACAGCACTTAACTAAACTGATACACAGACATAAATCTAATTTAAAATAAAATAAATTCAAAATAAAAATGTAAAGACTAATGGTTTATATGAACAACAGGAAGTAAACTTACTAGTGTGTCCCATTCTGTGAAACGCTAGGGTGAGGTGAAAGTTTCTAAGAGAGTAATTAATTCATTTCAGAAAAGAGGAGGGGCTCTGGGAGACAGGCAACAAGAAAATGACTACATTAAGGGTAAGAGGACAATGATTCTTCAATGAAGGAACAGAACAGTTTTAAAAGTCCCTGTGGTTGAGCATGTTATCCTCTGAGAGGCTCCACCCAGCAGCCGACACAGGCAGATGCAGACACCCACAGCCAAACAATGGATGGAGCTTAGGGAATCTTATCAAAGAGTAGAAGGAGGGATTGAAGACTCCAAAGGGGATAGGAACTTCTCATGAAGATCAACAGAGTCAATTAACCTGAACCCTTGGGGCTTTCAGAGTCTGAGCCACCAACCAAAGAACATACATGAGTCAGACCTAGGCCTCCCGCACATATGTAGCAGATGTGAAGCTTGGTCTTCACATGAGTCCTGAACAACTAGACTTGGAGCTATTCCAAAAGTTGTTGCCCATCTGTAGTATACGTTCTCCTAGCTGGGCTGCCTTGTCTGGCCTCAGTGAGAGAGGAAGTGCCTGGCTGCACAGAGGCTTGAAGTGCCAGGGAGGGAGGATAGCTGGGGAGGACACCCCCTCAGAGGAGAAGGGTAGAGGGTGATGGAGGAAGGATTGTAGGAGAGGGTGACCAGGATGGGGGCAGTGAGCGGGATGTAAAGTGAATAAGGAAGAAATAAAATAAAATAATGATGATAATAGAAGTAATAGTCCCTGTGGTTGAAGTTACCTTGGCAAAACAGGTCAGAGAGAGGGGTGACATGGCATGAGTAACCCACAGAGGGAGTCAGCACTGAAGGTGCTGGCCTTGTAAGCTGCCTTTCAGTCTCTTCTTGGCTTGTCTTAATAATAAGGAAACAGTGGCCAGTATTGTAAGTGGAGAGATGAGCCGTTTATCTGCCTGGCAGGTCCTTTTGTTCCTCTGGATACTAGAAGCAAGATTCTCCTTGGAGACTATCCCATGAGAGCAAAGATACACCTATGGAGAGTGGAGACAGTTTGACTTTGATTTTTATTTAAATTTCTAGCCGGGCGGTGGTGGCAGTGCACACCTTTAATCCCAGCACTTGGGAGGCAGAAGCAGGCAGGTTTCTGAATTCGAGAGTTCGAGGCTAACCTGGTCTACAGAGTGAGTTCCAGGACAGCCAGGGCTACACAGAGAAACCCTGTCTCAAAAAACCAAACCAAAGAAAAAAATTTTTTTTTCTAGTGAATGGCTAGTGTGTGGGGCCTGATGGCAGCATAAATGGCCTACTCACCGACTATACCCGTGGCCTACAGTAGACAAATGCATGCCAGTATTCATGCCAAGACCCTTGTGGCTGAGTCTTATACCCATTCTTGGCTGACTCAGCCCTCAGTGGTCAGGGGAGCTTTCTGAGTCACTGCCATAGGCGCCTGTGCTTTGCTGCAGTCACCTCTCCTTTTGCCAAGCTGGCTACATGCCACCCCACACAGCTTTCAGCCCAGTGGCCTTCTGAGGGCCCCTTCAGAAAGTCATAAGAACTTCTGAGTTTCATAAATACCTCAGGGAAATAAAAAAAGGTTCAGAAAATATATCCCCAAGGTCATACTCTTCCTTTCCACATGGCGCTGTCAATTTTAACAGGATGTGGCTATGGCCAGAATCTATAAGAGACCATGAAACCAGGCCTTACTTTCAGTGTGGCCTCCCAGCTGCTTCCTTGTTATCCTATCGAAGACAAAGCCCAGCAGAAAAATCCTGAAAAACCCATGTAGTACCATTTGTCTGTCTTCCCTACCTCACACATACATTTCCTTCTGAGACTTCACCAGAAACTTGGTTAGGTCCTTGTTCACCTGGAACAGGCTGCTCGCTCGTGTGTCTGGACAATTCTTCAGACTGAAATCTGCTTGCTTTAAGGTAGCAGTATACCCTTCAAGGCTGTTGACTTGATAAGCCACCTTCTCCTACTCAAGTACAAGTATCCCAACCAGCCCTGGGAATGGAAAGGATTTAGGTGGAACAGAATTTTCAGATGGAGATATATGGATATAGAGGATATAGCTATAGATATTAGTTTCTTCTTGGAAATTCTTTTTGCATTGAACTATCACTAATAAATAAAAAATACATGTGGAAAACATACATGCTTAAATGAGTTAGTATCACAAATGCTTAATAAATATATCCATTTCATTTGGTATCACCATATTAGTGCATGTTCAGACAGCAAGCACAACCGGGACTCTTAAGCCTTCAGCACAAATATGGAGCTTCCAGGTGAAGTGAGTCTGGCTGGCCACCAGACTCTGACGTCTCTAATGTGGCTCCAAACAATCAAGCTGACTAGCTTGTAAGCAGGATTGGGATTTCTGTTTGCTTGTTCCATGCCCCAGTTTGGTGTGTCCTAGGATGGGAGGACACCACGCACCAGATGTGTGTCACCATGGGGGTCAGCCAGTAGTGAAAATTTCAGTAGACATAAGCTGGCAGTGGTCAAGGGGCACAATTCCAGAGACGCTGTGCTGTGAGAGGTCTTCCTTTGTTTCAAACTGATTTTTTTAAACTTGATGTTCCCTTGCTTTTACCCGAAGCTAATGCAGGTGAAAATCTAACTGCTTCATTAGCTGAAATTTTCTTTGAGAATCCAATTCACCACGGCATATATCTTCTCTCTAATTACCCTGTCTACTTCAGTGTGATGAATAGTTTTTCTTTCTGATTTGATTTTCTCTGCTGAGATTGTTTTTTATCCCTTGAACTGTCCACCCCCTTATCAGTTCTATTTGTGAGACATATGTGTGATCATTATATCTAAATACAAAACCGAGGGGAAAATAGGATGCTAACGTGTAAGAAAAACGAGTTGGGGGAGTCTCCTTGGATTTGCAGTCTATACTGCTGGCTGGAGAGAAACCCCTCCCTACCCCTGGTTGAAAAGGACTTCCATACGGCTAAGTGTTACTCTCTGTGCACCTCTGGTGCTAGTTTCCATATGAGAGAGTGTTTCGAGCTCTGGTCTTTATTCTTGGCTGTGATGGAAGGTGGGTTTTGAACTTATCCTGGTGCTGGCTTTTCAAGGGCTTTGCTTTTGTGTGAGATGTCATTGGAAGACCTAGGGCAGAACTTGTTCCAGACAGTCTCCTGGATGCTCTCTACATACTGGAGAGAGCAGCTCCTCTCTTCTTCCCCAGCTCGACTTTGGAAGTATTAGCTCTTCTACTTGATTCTTGGCACCTGATGCCTGCTTTCTGAACCCTAGACCTCCTTTCGAGTATATGAAAGCTATGATGTACTGCTGGCCAATGACAAAGGAGATGGGCTGTAACTCCATTGTGTGTTTTGTAACAAAGTATTTTGGGGGGGAGATGCATAGATGCAATCAAATTCTCCATCACTGACTTTAACTTAATCAAAGAAAGGATCATATTAGTTTTTTCTCATTCCTGTCGCAAATGCCTGATAGAAGTAATTTAAGGAAGGGACAATTCATTCTGACTCAGTCTGAGAGTCCTTTGTGGAGGGGAAAGATGACATCGGAGCATAAGGCTGCTTGAACAATGCTTTTCATATGAAGGACTAGAGGGAGGG
>NW_021628113.1:0-14701 GCF_004785775.1 Grammomys surdaster
CCTGATCTGCTGTCCAGTGTTCAAAGTCACCGCTTTTCTCTCCGGCCTCTGAACTCCTCTAGCAAACCTTTGATAAAAGTGTGTTTTCTATTGCAAAATGTCCTTTTTCATCTTCTTATGGTTTTATGTCTTTAACAATATTTCTATTATTTTTGTGGTAGTTTCTATACTTTTTTATACTTGTTTCTGTTGCTGTTTGATTTTTAATAAAATTGAAATCCTTCCTACTAGAACTACCATCAAGATAAGATAACTATATCTTACAGGAACAGTTTCTAATGGCTTTTGATTTTTCTTCAAATCAGGCATCTTCTTGCTGTTTTCTGTTTGTTTGTTTGTTTGTTTGTTTGTTTGTTTTTATATGGCTTGTGACTTTTGTTATTATTTTTGTTGTTACAATCTAGATATTTGTATTCAACATTGTGGTATGTGTTAAGGTTTAAATGTGAATACCCCTCATAGCCTCATGTATTTGATTAGCTGACCCCAGATAGTGGCACTGTTTGGGGAGGATTATAGAAACTGTAGCATATAGGCTCTAGCTTTTGAAGATGAGTTACTGGGTGGGCCTTTGAAGGTTATAGCTCAGCCCTGATTCTGACCCACTCACTATTTCTTGGTCTACCACCACTTTCTATTCAGCCACCAATTCATGCCTCCACCAACAATGATTAAGCCAAGCTTGTTGCCCTCCATTACCCACCATTAGCAACCAAAATCTGCTAAAGCCATGAGCCAAGACAAACTCTCTTCCCTTACATTCCTTCTGCTGGGTATTTTTGTCTGAAAGACGAAGAAAGTAATGAATATACTGTGAGATCTTTCTTCTACTCTCCTGGGATTGGCTTGGTGTTCTGGCTGTTGGTCTGTTGCTTTCTGGTCATATGCTGATATCTCCTGAGCATATGAAGAGATATTTTAATCTCACCTGTATATGCAGCTGCTTTAGAGGGGGTGGGGGCACCACAATGAGGTGCAAGTGTTGCAACAGTATTGACTGCTGCCTCTGCCTCATCCTAGATATGGATCAGAGATGAACACAAATTGACCATCTTTAGAGACAGAATCCTCTTTGCATGCATGTTGGCTCCTTCAAGTATGAGTAGCTGCGGCTGGACCAAGGGCACAGCTTACCACCCTGTACTAGTGAAGAATAGGGGGTTGATATTGAGCTAAGAGTTCAGATTGATGGAGTGTTAGCCAATTTGCAGTCTATGCCTTCCTCTGAAGGTTTCAAGCCATCAATAAACTCCTGAGTTCCAAAAATAGTCATGCCAGACAGAATTCGCCAAGGAGATTGTTTTCTAAGTGGGGAAAGACACACTTTCCAGATGTTTATTACTCTGTTATCGTCCCAGAATTCTTTCTTGCTAGCTTTTTATGTGATTTCTCAAGCACTAAATATTCTGAAGATAGTGTCCTTTTCTTAGAGTCTTGTCTAGTATGACTGGCAAAGACGTAACCCTACATTTCACAGCATTAGCTCTCTGAAATTGGGCAACACCCTCTTTCTTTAACTGCAGCCCTTTGTCACTGGATATGGCCTGAATAATATCACACTGGAATTTATGAAAGGCAATTTGTTCATCTGTCTAACTCCATAGTGTGTGATCTACATAAGACAGTCATAGTGGATAGTCTTCCATCCGGTTGTCTGGCTCTTAGTGTCTATTCCTTATGTAAAGTTAGCTGAGTCTTGAATCATATCTAGATAGCCTTTTACCCTCTAATCCCTTCAGGGCATTTCTAGATATACATGAATTGTCATTGATTCAACTTTCCAAGAAAAAGACAAAAAGCAAAATCCTCAAGATCTATTTCTAAGATACACACACACACACACACACACACAAACACACACAAACACACATGGACACACAGAGTACTATTAGCATTCTACCCCCTTTCCTAAGCAAACCGTTGATCCATGAACTATGTATTACTGTGCAATGTCTAAGGAGTTATATAGCATTTCTTATCTATAAATTCAACCGTTACTTTCAATGCTACCTAAGTCTTACTTCTTCCCACTCTTGATTCATCTTTCTTCCTCTTTCCCATTGTATTAGTTACTTACATTGTTGCTGTGGCAAAATGCCTGATAATAGCAACATAAGAGGGAAGAGTTTATACTGGCTCACAGTTCCAGAAGATACATTCCATCAAAGCAGTGAAGATATAGAGGCAGGAGCAAAGGATGGCTGATCACATTGCAACCATAGTCAGGAGCAAAGAGTGCTGGGACTCAGATGGCTTTCTCCTTTTCATTCAGTTCATGGCTCTAAACAATGAAATGGCACTGCCTACCTTTAGGGTGGTCACCTCACCTCAATTAACCTAATCTAAATAATCTCTCACAAGCACCCCTTGAGATTCATGCCCAAGGTGATTCTAAATCCCATCAAGATAACAGTGAAGATTAAAATCTTGCCTACCAACTAACCCTAGCATGAGGTATTGCTAGGACCTTTTCATTTGTCTCTTTAACCACCTAGTTTTATGTGCCTACACCTTCTACCATTGAATCAATAAAATGAATGAACTCAATATACATCATACAAGGAAGTACTGTTGGGGTGGGGAAACAACAATTACTGACAACTAATTACTCTCAATACCTTAATAAATATTGTGTTAACTGAGCATTCATTCATGCCTTATGACAGAGGGTGGGGCTATAAATTGAAAGATCACTTTGACCCTAATATTAGGAATGACCCACTTGGAAGAAGTATATGTGAAAACAAAATATGTAAGGAAACAGAAGTGAAGGAGGTACCTAGCCAAGACTTGGGCAGAGGAAACAAAGAGAAAGTCTTATGGGGCTGGTTACCTGAGCTGAGTCATAAGGATGACAGCAAAGCTGGTCAGGTGATAGATAGTAGGGTAAAAGGATAATCCAATGACATTCTAGGCCTAGGAAGCAGCGGGACTAAAACAGAAGAGCATTGTATGATGAGGGAAAGAGGTGTCAATAGTTTGAATTCACTAAGACAAGAAGTGCAAAACAAGAGGTGGCTGTTATGCCAGGGAGGGCAGCCAGAACTGGGGAAATTGAAACGTGGCACTGGGCTTTATTCTTTAGAACAGCATGGTCCAAACTCACTCATTGGTTTTGTTTTGTTTTTCCTTTGTCTCTAAATAGATTTATAGTTTTTTAATTTTTTTGTCTTAAGTAATATTTCTAAATTCATGAGCTTAATGTGCCATGTATTTGATGGTCTGTAAGGATGAGCATTAAGATAAATAAATGATAACTATTAACTGTTTTTCCATGAATTGCTTAAAATGATACCACTTACCACTCTATGGTTTGGTGATATACATTTCAATCACAAAGAAACGTTGAAGAGGTTTGAATAGCGGTGCAACAGGAGTGTACTTCCATTGTAGGAAACAATGGAGCCCTGGTAGAGAACATGAACTGGAGGAAGCTCAGGTTCTAGTCAAGGAGAATAGTTAGGGAAGTGTCATTGTTACCAGGCAAGGCAGGACAAGGACCTGAAGGACAACATGGGTGGACAACAAGTTCACATACTTGCCATATTCCAGAGATGAGTCTGGGTTCTTGGATTCAGTTGTGAACCAATAAAACCATTGTCTTTAATATACATGTGTGTGTATGTGTGTGTATGTGTGTGTCTATGTATATGTATATATATATATATAACTATATATATATATATGTATATATATGTATATGTATAACTATACACACACTGTAGTGAGAGGAATGGTATGCAATAATAAAAAATAAGTTTGTAATCTTAAAACTAAAGAGTGACCAAAAAAAGTGGGAGTCTGTGAGAGGTACACAGATAAGGTTGGAAACGATGATTAGAATTAGCCCAAGCCTCTGTGCTGGAAAGATGCTGAGACTTCATTAATGAGCAGGAACCAGTTGTGGAGAGGAGAGAATGGAGCAGTTAGATTTCAGAGATGCCTTAAAAGTAAAATCTGATGGTCTGAAATATTGACTAGGGAACACAGAAGGAAAAACCAAGGTCTGCCTCATCAGAACCCTACATTAGGACTTCAAACCTCATTGACCGACATAACCAGGGTCTCTTTCAGGTTCCAGATAGCCTGGCTTCAGTTTCATTCTCATCTCCATTAATCAGCCTCATGTCTCTGTTAGACATTTGAATATTATGGCTATCCTTTTGGGGAAATGTACTGTTCAGCGTTCTTTGGTTCAATGCCAGGATTCTCATCTCATATTTTCCTCTCTAATGGAACAATGGCCCATTCAGTTATCAAGTGCACCCTAGTATTGCCCATTTAAACTAGGTTTTTAAAAACCATGAACAAAGCTCTGGAATTGTTGAATTTATATAAAAACTCATGGCCAGAACTCTCCTGATTTCATTCCAAATGAATTAATAAAAAAAAAAACCCTAAGGGTTTGTTTAATGCAGTTTTATGCTAAATGTATTTAATTTTATACTGGAGTGATGGCTTCTTTTAGCAGTGTTGGAGTCTGCGTACAGGAAGCATTTAATTATGAATGCCATAATTTGCTCAGTTGATGATTCCCTTTCATCTATACACCATAGATAATTATCCATGAATAAATGAAATTATGAAAATAATATTTAAAACAGAAAAAACAAAAAGTGTGTTTACTTGATATAAACCAAACTCCGAGTAGTCAAAGCTAACTCCCCTAGTGACAAATAAGCATTTCTTAAATTCAGATCTCCAGAGCATCATCTGCTCACATAGGAATGCTTCCTGGATAAGAGTTAGAGAGTATGTTTTTATAAGTGATTCGGGGGTTTTGTTTTCAGTGGAAAGCTGATTTTTAAAGTCACATGTAAACTACTCCTTTGTGTATTTTTAACACTTTCCAGAAAGCCATTATGTAACACAACACAGCCAGCAGAGCATGGTTTTATGTACAATAAATTAGAAGTCTAAATTTCATTCTCTTCCCTAAGCTGGATTTTAGGCCAGTGACAGAACTCCCTGTCGCAAATGGGACCTTTAATGGAAATGACAAGAAAGTGGAGACTGTTCATAAAGTTCAGCCTTCTTTTCCTTGTTGCAGATTGCACTTATAATATTTTCTACTACTTAGAGTAATTATAGCATGAAATTGCAATGTAAATTTTTCTTTAAATTTAGAATTAAAAACTAGATTCCACTTATTATTATATTCATCTTTATATCATTACCGAAATTTGGATCGTTTCGTATCTACTGACTTTCTCTAACTCTTCTAGATTCTGAATCAGACAGTGAATATCCACTAGGCCCATGAACTACAGGGGGAAATTGTCTGTAATGAACAAGGCAGACGAGGACAAGGTGACATAGTCACAGAGACAAAATCAATTGCTTTAAATTTTTGTTATAACTGAAAGCATGTCTGGTTTGATTTTCAATCCACCGAGATTCATGCTTCCACTTAAAATAAAGTAGACAAGACCTGTCCAGAGATAAGTAACTGCTTAGCAATTCAGGGACTCCCAATCCTCCTGTCAAAATGCAAAGTAGTTACCCCTACTGTTGCATCCCTGGATTCTAGACATGTAGAGAAAGACTAAGCTGCATTTGACATGACAAATACTGAGGCTGATCACTGTAAAGATGGGGCAGTAATCCTAAAATATATATCTCTCAAGTCATTTTTGCAAGTAACAGTTTTATTTTTAATTTGTTCATTGAAATTTTATTACATATATATAATATACATATTTTGAAATATGATCATACACACCCTTCATTTCCCTTCTTCATCTCCCCCTGAATCTTCCCTATAACATCCCACCCCCCCATCTAACTTCCTGTCCTGTCCTTTTATTTTTTGTAATAACTCACAAGTCAAATAAGTGTTGTCTTTATATATATATATAGGTCTTAGGACAACCACTGGAACATGGCAACCTACCAGTGTTCACATCCTTAAAGAAGAACAATTATCAGTTATCAACTCTATAGCTTTTTCAGTTAAAGGTGAGCTGCTTTGATTTGGTATAGGTCTTTTGCAGGTAGCCATGGGTACTGTGGGTTCATGAGTACTGTAGCCAAGCCTTGTTTAGAAGACAGCATTTCAAACTACTCATCCTCATCCCCATCCCCATCCCCATCCCCATCCCCATCCCCATCCCCATCCCCAGCCCCATCCCCAGCCCCAGCCCCATCCCCAGCCCCAGCCCCAGCCCCAGCCCCATCCTCAGCCTCCAGCCCCTTCATTCTTTCTGCTCCCTTTTCCACAGCTCTCTGAGCCTTGGTAGAGCCTTTGATAACCATGTCTCATCTAAAGCTGAGCCCTCAATCACTTATTTTCTATACTTTGACCAGCTATGAGTATCTTCACTGATTGCTGCTCACTGCTTCTCTGACCAAGGCTGACAGCAGCCCAGGTCTCAGGACAGAAGCATAGACATTTAGAAAGGAGTTTGATAACATTACCATTTAACAAAATAGCAGTAGTAGATTCCACCCCATGATGTATCTCCCAGACGTGGGCTTCTTACCAGGTTTACAATACTGGACGTACATTTCCTCCTGTGGAGCAAGTGTTAACAGAAACATTTGCATAGGCAGCTTTCAAAAGCAAGTTCTTTTTCTATTCCAATATCCACTTTTCAAGGCCAATGAGCTGTACTAGGCCAGTAGCTTTGGAAGGTAGCTGGGTTATGGTGAAAAAGAGCCAGTGGTGTCAGAGAACTTGAGTTTGTGTCCACTTCTGCATATTCCATTGTTTAAATCCCTTGTGCCTTCTCAAACAGCACCACCTTATTTTCTACCAGCCCCTTCAAGCCCTACTCCAGCAACCCAGCAATAAGGCTTCCGTCTTCTTATGCTACCTAATGTCTCCTGTATCTGTGTGTCTGTCTATCTGTCTCCTACTGACAGCACCTATCCTGTTACTCATTTTTTCCTACATTCAACCTGTTCTACAGTGTTTAATTTTTCCATCCAAGTGGTCTTGTCATCCCCCGGATCCCACAGAATGTCTTTGGTAGTGTGTGTGCTCTACACCAAACTGGACCTGACTCCTGTTTGACTATAAGCCTTTCACGAAGATGACTGTAATTGATTCCTTGGCATTACCTCAGGGTGACAAATACGTTTGCTGAAGAATTGATTGGATGATTATTAAGGAAGTAGTGTTTCCTGACTGAGAATATCAGGAAAATGGCACCCACTTCACAGGTTGTCTTGAAATTTGCATGGAACTAAATACTGTCAGTGATTAGCCTTTGTAAACCACGATGTTCTCTAACAATGTAGGATGTCATAATAGCATGTGAGAGGAACTAAAACAGTATCAAATTATCCCTAATCTACAGTCAAATGAGAAAATAAAAGAAGCAGGGAGACTGACCAGCAATTAAGAACACTTGGTTACTTGCAGAGGACCAAGTTCAGTCCCCAGCACCCACTTCAGTCTGCTCATAACCTGTCACTGCACCTCCAGTGATCTGATGCCCCCTTCTGACCTTTGCAGATAGCCTACACACAAACACACACATACACATGGAAAAAGAGAAATATACATATTAGAGGAATTACATAGAAAACTCATTTTTTGAACAGTTGAAAGCAGAGTTTCCATCTTGGAATTGGTCTCATCAGATAGGTCAGAACGCAAAAAATGTTACTGTCTCCTTTACTGGTAAGACAACATCTGACTGGTACTGACTTGGAGATCAAGCACCTATAAACTGTAGTCATGGAGCAATAGAACTCATCGCTGCCCTCAAGCTGCCTACTTGTTCTCAAAACTCGAATTTAAAGTGCTAACAAAGCACTGAGTGGATCTATGAATGGACATCATCACTAAGGCAGGTTGAGAGGAGTTCAGCAATAACAAGACGCTTCACCAAACCTTTTGACAGAGTCTGTTGGTGGGTAGTGTTGCCCATCAGTGCCCACACAGTGCCTAGCACGCTGCATGACATGTCTCAGATATGCCAAAGATACTTAGTATGATTGCAGATGGAAGTGATGACTCACACGGATTGGGTTATTCCACTCAAAATAAAAGACAAGCAAAAGATTAAAATTATGACTAGTTAATGCATTTGCCTCTGTATTAACTACCTGAAAATGGGCTCTGACTGAAGCAGCAAGCACAGGACCTCCATGGATCTGCACCAGGTTCTCTGCATATATATTAAAGTTTTCAGATTTTATTTCTATAAGACTCCTGAGTGTGTGAACAGGTGGGTCTCTGATTCTCGTATCTCCTATTGGGACTCTTTTCCCTCTCTTGTTTTGCCTTGTCCAACTTTGAGGTGACGTTTTTGTTTTATCTTATTATATTTTTATTTTGTTAAAAATTAGGATCTGGATTTTGTAGTAGTAGAGAAACCAAATCAAACAATCCAGTGCGGAACAAATGCGAGATACACAATGCTTATTCTCTAAGCTTAGAAACTAACATAGCTGTCCAGTGAGGGCACAATAAGAGAACAATTCTTGACTTCTCACTAACTAGGTCTATAATTGTTTAGCATCTCCAAAATGGAAAAAAAAATGTTATGAGACTTCAGTGAGGTAAAGAATACAAATATTTAATGCAGTGTACTATAATCCAGATTCCATAAATGGAGCTACCATTTCATGCTTATTGGGGACTTCACAGAGCAGATGCACTTCCTGTTCTTCTTATGTAGCCCGTTAAACATTAAAAGCTGTAGTATCTATATCTTTACCATGGGAGTTTTAAAAGTACTGACATCACAAGGATATTTTGTGGATCAAATGAAATAAAAAAAAAGTCAAAAGGAACATTCTAGAATCCTATGAAAAGTGAGGCATTAAGAGGGAAATAGTTTCTTAGGAGAGTGGGAGTTTGAATGCTCTGGTCAATTTCAGCTTCCTCTGTATCCCCTTACAAGTGACCAACAGATATAAAACCAGAAGACAAAAAATAATAATAATAAATGTCAGCATGAGAAATTAATAGTGAGTGACATTCAAAGGTTTCTGCAAGAGAAAAGACAAATGATCAGGATTGAAGACAGGTAAGATGTAAGTCCTCTATATGTGGAAACAATGGGCCAGAGGACAATCTGGAGACCTAGGAGGCTGAGGGTGGAAGGCCAAGAAACACCAAGGTGACAAGGAAGTAGATTCTACAGGTCCCACTGGGAAGCATACCGGCTGCCATAGATCAGCAAGAGAAGATAATGTAACATGCTCATTCCTGGCTTACACTTAAGGGAAGCATTGTCACAGTCAGTCCTTAATGAAGACAACATTGACAGGCAAAGAATGAGGACACTGCCCCAGTTAACTCCTGGTTGCTCATTCAAAGTCGAAAAGAAGAGAATCCAAGAGAAAACTCTTATGACTTCCATCCTCTCCTAAC
Organism: Grammomys surdaster; assembly: GCF_004785775.1. Lineage (NCBI taxonomy): Eukaryota > Metazoa > Chordata > Mammalia > Rodentia > Muridae > Grammomys > Grammomys surdaster. The sequence goes on from NW_021628113.1 coordinate 9,329, forward strand.
TCACCATCAGAAGACCAGCAAGTCTGAGCTATCCGCAGATGTCAGAATCAAGTGGGGATCTATGTCGACATAGATTGCTGGGCCCACTGTCACAGATGCTAGAGCAGGACCCAAGAATTTGTGGTGAGCATCCCGGAGATGCTAACGCTGCTGGGCTAGGAGTCGTCCTGTACGAGCAATTTTTCTAGACATGCACTATATGGTAAGCACTGCTGCATGCTGCTATTTAAAATAGAACATAATTAATAAAATAAATTTATACAAACTGTGTTATATCTGTCACATTTTAAATGCACAGCATCTATATTGTCTATCGGTACCACATTCGACAGCACAGGTACAGAGCACTCCATCATTCCAGAAAAATCCTGTTGTGGGAGGTATATTTCTACTTCATGATTAGATATCCCAAGAAGTGTACACATGGTAGGACATTGGAAATTTCCCCTGAAAATGTTTTCCTATCCTTTCTTGTAAATCTTGAAAGATAGAAGGAAAATCCCTGGGAAGTGTTGGGAGGGGAAAGAGTATAATCAAAATATATTCATGAAAATATTAAACAAAACAGTAATTTAATATATATGTACATACGTATGTATGTATGTATGTATGTATGTATATATGCATTCCCTCAGTGTCCAGTAGAACTCATGTCAATTCCCAAAGCAGACAAGCTACCAAAGTAGACTTCTGTCTACAAGTGTGAACAAATGGAGAAGTACCTGATTGCTTTAAATGATACCTCATATAAAGAAAGCACGCTCTGAGGAACAACAACACTACCATTCTAGCAAATAAAACTACTCCTAACAAAACCCAGGTTTCAAAAAATATGAATGCCATGTGGTCATGAACAGTCTTCAGAAGACTTGGGCTGTATCAAACAAGAATAAGCAGTTATAAAGAGTTAAAATATGGGCTGGAGAGATGGCTCAGCAGTTAAGAGCACTGATTGCTCTTTCAGAGGTCATGAGTTCAATTCCCAGCAAGTACATGGTGGCTCACAACCATCTGTAATGGAATCTGATGACCTCTTCTGGTGTATCTGAAGACAGTGACCATGTACTCACATACATAAAGTAAATAAATCTTTAGAAAGAGAGAATTAAAATATAAGATAATAAAGGACTCATATATTTGAACAATGTTCATATCAAATTCTAAACTACAGCAGAGGCAAAAAAACTATGTTGGTTTTTCAGGAATCCAATTTAGTGAAATAGAAGTTGACTCAAAACATTCAGTAGACAAAGGGAGAGAAAGTTTTTCAAGATAAACACAGGGGATACACATGAGCTTGGAATGCCTCTGATAGGTGTTTTAGAAGGAAGACTCTAACAGAGGAAAAAGCAAAATAGAAACTAGAAACCTTTTTCTCCGTTATGATTTTTTTAAAGCTTGAATAATAAATCATAGACTTGCTGAATATAGGCAAGATTTCAAGTAAGAATAAGCTTTTACTAGGGAATTTAAATCTTTATAATTTCAAGGTTAATAGAAAACATCCTACAGCTATGTAGATAGAAATTAATATAACAAGATAGGGTACTTAGCTAAGTAATATAATTTGCTTGATATCAAATACTTTTCAACTCTGAGAACCAAGAAGAAGATAGAGAAATGTCTCCAGCGTATTTAATAAAATGAATAAGGACTTGGGATAGAAGGAGTATTTGGCTAGCCATGGTGTGAAGGGAAGTAGGGCCAGAGAAATGGCTCAGTAGTTAAGAGCACTGGCTACTCTTGAAGTACTCTGGTTTGGTTCAAACACACCACATGGCAGCTTACAACTCTCTGTAACTCCAAAGCCAGGGGTCTCTGGTTTTGGTGGTTACCAGCACATGCATATTATATATACACACACATGCAGGCAAATATTTATATAGAAAATAAAAATTTTAAAAATCCCTGGGAGGTATTGGGAGGGGAAAGATTATAATCAAAATATATTCATGAAAATATTAAACAAAACAGTAATTTAATATATATGTATGTATATATGTATGTATGTACGTATGTATGTATATATGTATATATGTATGTATAATTTGAAAGGCCAAAACAAGATCAATGCTTCTGAGTTTGGGACCAGCTTAGTGAGTTTCAGGTTACCCTGTGTGATTGTGGTCTTCGTGCCGCTGAGGTCCTGCCTCCTTAAAAAAGGAGGAGGAAATAGAAAGCAGTTTATTTTTATTTTCATGATAAATAAAATTCTCAAGAATGAGCAAGGGACATATTATATATAAAAGTGTTGGATTATAATATCAAAATTATAAGATATAAAGTACATTTTTAAATGTTTCATCTAAAACCCCAAATTAAGATTACTCTTAATTGGCAAATTGAGTGTGGACATGGATAGGAAATTCAAATTTCTTATTTTAGAAATGCAAACGGTATAGCAGTCAGAAGCTTAAGTGTTCAATTCAGATGATGCCTGACATTTAATGCCATGTAATCTGGGTGGTACTTGTCATCTAAGAATTAAGTTCCTCAACTGTAAAATGGGAATACCATGCTTTCCCCAAATGTGTGGAGGAAAGAAATCAGCTGATGATAAACTATTTCTCTTCCAGTGAAATGAGCTAATTCAAACCAGATTAGATTATATCAAATGCCAGTTTATTGGGAAGCTGCTCTCAGACATGTTCACTGGCGCCAAGGACCAGAGAAATCATCATGGGCAGAGGGGTGGGGCGGGGGAAGAGAAAGAAAGGGCACATCTGCATAGGGAGGAGAAGAGAGAAGAGTAAGGATTACATAAGGAAGAGCCTTTGGGGAGAGGACAGCCCAGCCCATGGACCAAAAGGGGCAGGGTATGCCAGATAGAGACTGAGGGATGCTGGGAGAATCTGGAAACCAGGTCTGCTTTGATATGTAAAATATGCACCTCTGTCCATGTCCAGGCGTGGAAACCAAACAGCTGATGCGTATACAAGTACTTCCAGTGACTCAATAAGCCTTAGCTATTAACTTCAAAGGGGAAAATTAAATGTTACCCTTGGAAACAGGGAAATGGGCTTAAAGATGATTTAAAAGTAATTAAATGAACACACAAACATACTCTCCAAATCCTTTTAAGAGACCTCATGTACACAATTTGCTTGAATATTTGCTTGCAATTTCTACTCCCAGAACCCAACTTCTTCACGTGGGTATCCTGGTGAGGTTTTATTTCATGATTTTCTTGTTTCAGCCTTCATAGATTACCCTATTTAACTTGGCAACTATTGTAGAGATTTTTAATCCTGACCTAGGGTTTATACCTTGCCTTTGACCATTTAGTTCCTAGATAAAAGGCTTATTTACAATAAGCCTTAAATAGCACAATAGCTGGGCAGATACCCATCCTCTATGCAATTAGAATCTACTTTTATATCAATAACCCCGTGTTATTATTTACTATGTTTCATATGGGCTGTTCTTAACTCCAATTGGCCAGCCCTCAGAGCAATATTTTCATGAACTTTCACCTAATTCATAATGGCTTCCCTTCCTCCTCACCTTCTCTTCTCTTTGTGGTTCTCCTCCAACCCCAAACCTAGATATCCTAAACTCCACCTATGTTTCTTCTGCTCAGTTACTGGCTGTCAGCATCTTTATTTACCAATCAGAATAACTTGGGAGCAGGGTCATATAGTGCCTTTTGGGTATATGCACAGACTCCAGGTCTTGGTGTCCAGCACTTAGCCTTACAATAGACAGCAAGACAAACCTCAACAGGCAACAACTATTGCTTAACCTCTGTCTACTTTAACAGATTTCTGTGTCAGGAGTACCTGAAGAGACATGAGTAGAAACTGAGAGATCAGTAAGGAGGCTTTTTTTTTTCCAGTGGGAAACTAATGTGTGAGAATTGGACAGAATGTAGGTGTATTTCAGAGGCAAAACCACAGGGAACCATGGTTGGCTGAGATGTGAAAAAGAAAAATTAGTATGAAAATGACAGGGAGCCCAGAGGTAGAAATCTAGAGTTCAGGGTAGAAATTCAGCTAAAAATGGAAATTCGGCAATTGTCATTAATTGGGTAACAGACAAGCCCAAGACTGTGAATGACTAGCGGAGTAATCAACAAAACAAGAAACAAGTCTTAGCCTGCCAAGTCCAAGGACTCTTTCAGACAGACTTTTGGAGATAAGAGGAGGAAAAAGCCAAAAGAACATGTGAAGGAACAGCCCATGGGGTGTGAGGGAAGCAGATGAATGTGGCAGTTAGGGGCTTAATGAAAGTACCTCATCCAGGAGAGTGGGAGGCTATATTAGATCCGCAGCTGGTAGGTTGAGTAGGAGGAAGATTTAGAACAGTCCATTTCAGTGATGTGGGCATTTTGCCAATATGAGGAGGAATGTGTCAGTGGAGGGACATGGATCAAAAGACTGCTTGGAAAGTAGGGAAGAAATCAGAATTAGCTGCTCGCTTGCGGAGCGGGAACATTGATTTCCATATTTTCTTACTGTAAGTTAATATTTCCTTTTCTGTATTAAAGTGGTGGAAATTGCCATTTGATTGCTTTTCATATGTTTTTTTTCTATCTATGGAAAATTACATGATGCCCCCAACCTGAAAATTACTGTGCAGTATTTTGCTAAACGAATATTCCATTTACTAGCATCTCAGAGAAAATGACACTCTCTAGCTTCTACCATCATGGAAAACCTAAACAAATCCATACATTCTGCATTTTTCTTACCCTGGCTGCTATTTTTATGATCTTTTCTTTAATTGGCCGAGGGGCATTTGAAAGATAGCAATAAAAAAAAATCAATTTTCTAAGCCATCTTACATAGCTTTAAAGCACATCTAGTTCTCTCCGGATCAAATGGAAACATTAGCAGAGTTAAGTATCATTCATTGTTGCCATGACTACAGGGCCAAACCCTTATAGAAGACTTTTATTTTACATTCAGTTTTCTTGCCATAGCAACAGTAGTGTTGATTTAAAATGTAACTTGCTAGATAGAATTTATCTTTAACATTTCTGTATATTTTCCGTGGTGTGTCTTGTTAATAGGACTAGACTTCAGATGACTCTCCTGCTCTTTGGAGATGAGATATCTCTCGGGATATATGTGAGAAAAATCTAGGCTGTTCATTGCTTACAGGAATAGCAAGCTCACAGGACACATTTGCTTGCGTTACATTCCCAGAGCTCCAATTGAGGATATTTAAGTGACTTGCGTTCAAGTCCAAGGTATGTCCTTTGAAACCTGAATTAGAATGGTTATTCATTTCAGAGTAGTTAAAAATAATTTCATCCTTTGATGTTGCAAAATTACTTTTTATTTAAAAAACAATGCTTTGTTTGTTTCATTTTTCCAGCCTAGTGTCTCTCTCTCTCTCTCTCTCTCTCTCTCTCTCTCTCTCTCTCTCTCT
>NW_021628114.1:0-5098 GCF_004785775.1 Grammomys surdaster
CATAGCCCCTAAGACTTGCCCACAAGTGACCCACTTCTGTCAACCAACCCTACTTACATCCTAGGGTTGTACAGCATCATATAACAGCACCATCTGCTGGAAGCCATGTGTTAAAACAAAACCAAGCCCCAAAAGATGAGCATTTCAGGGATAGTCAGACTCAACCCCTAGCAGAGTCAGCTGAGTAAACCTGTACCTATCACATTACCTCTTGATACAAGATCTAGTGTATACAATGATACAAGGCCAGTGACTGGAAACTGCAGTCTGTCTCCCAGTGCAGCTGGCATTGGAGAAGCAAGGGACACAATTTTAAAATTGTGAGGAAATGAATTCTGCCAATATCACAAGATCTTGAGAGTGGACCCTGAACCTCAGTTGACACTGCAGATTTGACCACTGCCTGGATTAAAGCCTAGTTAGACCTTAGTCAGAATCCAGTTAAGACTTCTGGCTCATGTAAACTGTTTGGATAAATCTACATTGTTATGAGCCTCTAAGCTCACTGTAAGGAATACAGAGGTAGATGATTAATACAGTGCCCCATGTTCTATTCATTTGGCCTGGCCCCAAGGCACAGTTCAGATCAATGCCAGTCCCTTGGTCTCCTTGAGTTTACATAGAGAGAGAAGGATTCTACCTCGTGTCTCCAAGCCCACCTCAGTATTACTTATGCATTTTCTATCATCCTATTTTCCCTTAAAAATATGTTTTTGTATGAATAAGTAATAAATTGCGAGGCTAGCGCTTTAATAATGAAATCTCGAGATATAAGACAAAGGATGGGAGACTGTATTAGGAACCATCCAGGCTGAAAATCCCTGCATTATTGATGCCCCCTCTCTAGACTTCCTGTCTCTGAGACCCAGTTCTTCATTAAAGCCAGAAGAGCTTTTGTTTGCTCAAGCACATATCAGATCATACTATTCTACTGCTTGAGAAACTTGTGTGCCTCATCCCTGTGCAAGCCGCACTGTGTTTGATCCTTAGCACTGTGAAAAAAAAAACTTCTAAAAATATATGTGAATGCATACTTCATGGATAGTTTTAAATATGTGCCGTAATAGAAGAAGCTCTTCAGTCACTTTGAATGCTTCTAATCCTTGTATTCAAGAGGCTGAGGCAGGAGGGTGGCTTTGAGTTTAAGGTCAGCCTCGATGACACTGTGATTTCCAGGCTACCCTGTGTTACTGTACTAGACCCTGTCTCAAGCAAAACAAATCAAAATTTGAAAGAAATCACTTTGAAAGCCCTCTGAATGCTGTTGATTTGGAAGCTTATAACGTGAAGCAATATGAAAAGCCAGTACACTTGATGTCACAGGAACTATGTGTCTCTAGGGAAATTTTATAAAATGTGTAACCCAATGCTCTTGTTGGGAGGTTCATTATTAATTAGATATGGACTTCTACAACTAACTTCTACTACTTACCTTAATAATGTGAGATCATTACACAATTACTTTTAATATACTATAAGTCGATTAGTCCATTAAAGTTAATAAAATTGTATCTGCCCATTCTTGAAGGAAAGAATCTTCATGTGAGCAAAACCAAAAATGTTTATCCAACACAACTTTTGAAAATTTAATTCTACATTCTGTTTGCACGTATCATGCTTCTTGTTTTTAATCCAAATATACCATGTACTCCTAAGTATATTATTCTTAGTGCTTGTGGCTCCTCGATTCTGTCAACTTGAAATGTTTTTCCATCCGGTCCACCTGATAGACTCCAATTCTGTCAGGTAATTTGACTAAAGTTAAATACTTTACTCTATTAAAGCTGCTATATTAAAACATTTAAATTGGATAATTTGTTGTTGTTGTTGTTGTTGTTGTTGTTGTTGAAATAGGACCTCTATACAGCTCTGGCTATCTTGGAACTCACTATATAGACCAGGATGGCCTCAAACTCACTGAACTCTGTCTACCTCTGCCTCCCAAGTGCTGAGATTAAAGGTATACAAGCACATCCAGCTGTAAACTGGATGCCTTAAACAACTGAAGTGTATTTCTAATCTGGATGCTGGGAAATGTGCATCGAGGAGACCTGGTGGTAGCTTTTGGGTTCGTAGACAGAACATTCCCTGTGTCTACATGGGGAGGAAGAGACAAATGGAGTCTCTCCAACCTCTTCTTAGGGCGCAGACACCATTTATGAGCCCTCTCTATCCATGACCTCATGAGGTCTTGTAGCTCCATCTCCTCTGTGTAGCTTTTCCTCGCTCCACCAAGTTTTGTGCTCTTCATGTCCGTCTTGCAAATTGTTTATGAATGCATTTATTTGAGTTTTGTGAGCCCCTCAAGTAGAGGGATTGTGTCTCAAGATGAACTATATCCCTAATGCCTAGAATAGTAACTAACTCACAACAGAAGTTAAATACTTCAATAAGTGAATGATCGTTTGCTTGCTTGTTTGTTTGTTTGTTTGTTAGAATTCTTCTACCTACTATGAGCCTATTTTGGATGTAAAATTTGGTGCCTCTGGGTAGCTGCACAATGGTGACTGCTGCTCTGGACTTAATGCTTGATTTCTCCAAATTCCTATGCTGAAACCTGCCCCACAGGTGATGCTGCTTGGGTCTTGAAGGTGGAGGGCTCATGAATTCCATCTCTACTACAAGCCAGGATCAGCTTTCTTCTTAACGGCTGTGATTTCCCTCAGCCCTAGAGCCTTGCCTCAGAGAGATGTCATTTTAATGTAAATTCTTGTTATGTAATCTACCTGATTTTACAGATGAGAAGGTTTCTTTTACAATGGGAAGATATTCTGCCTTTATAGACAGTTATAAAATAGTTGACCCAGTGTTCCCAAGACCATTAAAATCACTCTAGAAAGAAATGTGTCCGATAATTTGAACTAGCTTTCTTTTTCTTTTTCTTCCTGTTTAGTGGACTATTGGGGCTTAAGGCTTGATTTTAAAAATACCTTTATTGAAAGCCATCCCTGTTTTATAACAGGATCAAAACACTGGATAGGATGGCTATATTTTCTTTCCTAGTATTGACTTCTTTATTGTTTTTCTCTTTTTTGCATTAGAATGTGAAGTTAAAAATATATTTGTATTGGGCCACTGAACCTTGAGGAGAATCCCATCTGCTGACCAGCAGCTTTCAAATGTTACAGTGAACTGTCACTTAGGTGTATAGTTAAGCTCTCCATGGTTCTGATTGAGATCAGCTAATGGGGTGTGAGGAAAGCACCTAGGCTTCAAAGAATTGCACTTATTTTAGAGCCAAGGATGTAATTGTTGTATTATACACTCTTTTGGATATCAATCAGGCCTATTGTTGGTCTTCAGTTCCTCTATTAGCAGAGATATCTGTGGTCTCTTTCATAAGCACACATAATCAAGGGTTGACTACATAGTGCTAACAATAGATTCCAGATTATCTTCTGGAAAGCACACAGGCATACACAAAAGGAAGCATTATTAGCCAAACAAATATCTCCATCCCTGGTGATTAGCATTTTCACAAGCTGTTGTCTTAGAAGGATTTAGATCATATGTCACAGAACTTCAATGTAGTTTTGTGTTTCTTCTAATCTTAGTACTAAGTAAATAGTACTTGTTTAAATTTGAAGGGAATTTCTACCCTATTTTAATCTCTTTGATTGGACAGTTCCTAGTCCAATGATGTGGTGTAGACCATTAATTTGCAGCTGTGTTTTATTTCTTCTATTAGCTATACTTTTCTAGAAAGGGCAACATTATAATAAATGTGTCAAGCTCTATAAGTAATTTGCTATTTACTAATAATACATTTGCTCCCAGAAATTGTTAATAGAAAAGATTAATACAGGGATATCAAATGCAAAGGGAACCTGAATTGTTTTTTATTCCCTCATGCTTGATATATTACCTTTGCAGCAGCAATTCTTTTGTAAACTTTAAAATTCATTTTCATCTATTTGCCTAAAATTGGCTCACTATCATTAAATAAGAACTGGTGTTCTATTTTAGCAACCTGAAGCATGAATTACTGTGGTTGGAGCCTTAATTATTGGTTGGTTATGAATGTGTATCCGTTGACTTTTCTCATTGTTCAGACAAGATATCTGACAAAGGGACTCAAGGATGGGCTTATTTCATTTTTAACTTTATTGTTATGTCATGTATATGTGTGTTTGCCTGCATGTACGTGTGCACATCACATGCATCGCTGGGGCCCAGAGGAGGACACCAGATCCTGAACGCAGATCTTCTGAGAAAAAATGCTCTATTTTGTTGTTGTTTTTGTTTGACTTTTAAAATATATTTTATATTTTCTGGACAGGGGTTCACTTTGTAGCCCTGGCTAGGAACTTGCTATATAAACCAAATTGGTCTTCAACTCATAGAGATCCACCTGCATCTAACTCTTGAGTGCTGGTGTTAAAATTGTTAGCCACCACACATGGCATGAGATAAGTAAACCCTGAAACAAATATCGCTTTGAGATCCCAGAATATGCCCCATATATGTGGCAAGATGTGTTCTAATTTGGGGTCTCTGGGAAATCCCGTGATGGAAAGGGATATTTTGAGTAAGACCCCAGGAGTAAACTACAGTATGTGGACAGAGAGGAGAGAATGTTGTTCTAAAGAATGAGGAGATTGGAAATAACAGTATGTCCTCAGGGTATGTGGGATATGTTCCAGGACATCAAGTTTGGAGGCCTTGAGCAATAGAATTATCAATAGCTTACTGTGCAGACACTAGCAGAGACTAAACTAGAGTCTTGTAAAGAGCTTAGATGTATACTCAGAAGACGGCTCAGTAGGTAAGGAGAGTTCTTGTTGATCAATGCCTAAGTCACTTGTGCACAAATGTGAGTATCAAACTTTGAATCCCCAGCACTTACAGAAAGGTGAAGGTTTCCTGGTGTTTTCTGGTCATGAGGCCAGTCTTCTTCCTCCACATCCCTCCCAAAACTTCCTACCAACTCTCGAGCGGCTCCAGGATTGATGAGAGATCCTGTCTCAAGGCAATATGGCTAAGAAGGGAACAAGACACTGAATATTCTCTGCCAGCTTCCAACCAGAAGCACTCATATACCACACATACATCACACACACACACACACACACACACACACACACACACACACACACAC
>NW_021628115.1:0-4849 GCF_004785775.1 Grammomys surdaster
CACACACACACACACACACACACACACACACACACACACACACACACACAGCACATGGACATGGAGGGCAAAAGGAACTATGCTTTCTGCACTGCATAGAGACCCTGACCTCAGAACAAATTGATCTAAAATATCAGTTTAACTCCCTGCTTGACCCAGTGGGTTGTCAGATTTCTCACTAAGACATTGTTAGGCCTGATTTGACCCTGATGGGAAGCTGCCCCAGGTTTTAAGCAGCTAATGGTGTCTGATTTGCACGGTCCCTCACTCTCTTCAGCCGTGCTTCTGCTTTGCTTAGAGGGCCCAGGGCAGGAAGTAAGACTGTCTGGCAGAGGTGAGTCACCGGCTGCCCTGAACACATTCTGGGGAAGAAGATGTTCAAGATATACAACTAATATGACTTCTGATCATCACCAGATGCAGAGGCTAGAGAGGAAAACGAGGAAGGAGGAAGCAAAGTCCTCACTCTCCTAGCTTGAACAGGAAACCCCGTAGGAAACTCTGGTTTTATTTCTACAAGTATAATGTTGAGAAAAAGTGACTGTGGTAACTCCGCGAGGTTAAGATGGCAGAGTCAGCCAGAATAGAGGATACAGTAAAAGAATTTCAACATGTCTTCAAGCTAGTAGGCATGAGGTATTTTCATAATTCCCTTCCTTCCTCCTTTTCTTCACTGTAAAAGCTTCTTCCCTTTGATAGTTTTCAGTTTACTTTTTAGACCTCTGCATATTTCCAACTGGCTGCATTCATCCTATGGGGACATCAGTTGTTACCTGCCTCTAGTTTTAATTTAAAAGGGAGGGGAAAAACCTGTAATTATAAAGCCGCCTAGGCTTGTGGGCACCTGATTCATTTCCCTGGGTAGCACTGTGACTCACCCTCATTAAAGTAGTTTTGCTTTGAGAAGCCTGATGGCTTATCCGGCTTGAGTTCTCTCTGCCCAGTGTGTGAACAATGAGATAAGTGTCTCTCATGGGCCATCCCCTGCTCATCCTCTCTGCTATGAGTCAGATGTTTTACATTTCAAAACATTATCCTGCCTCCAATTCCCCTCCTTATAAATTATGCAGAAAACTCTACCAACAACAGGTTCTAAACAGATGTCTGGATGTGCATCTGTAAAGGTCTGTGGTGCTGGGCTGTGATTCAGCTAGCTGCTTTATGGCCGGCAGTAAGTAGGATGAGGTGCTGTTTCATTCATTGGCTCATCGCTGTGTAAACATCAAGGTGCCTCTTTAGATGAAAATACATTCAAATAGAGATGCCCAAGTCATAGGAAAAGCCCTTCCAGAGTCTCCCTTGGCTTCTAGCACAGTGGGTTTCCTCACGCTCACAAGCAACCTCATAGAAAGACTCGCCTGCCCTGACTGGACACTTCCCTAGCTCTCAGACAGACCTGACCCTTTTAAGATAAGATGGGAGTAGTCTGTTCTACTTACCCCTTCACGCACTCTCACAAGTGGCTCTGGGGTACCACACTTCCTCAGTCTCCCTCTATCACTGTTGTCCTCTGTGTGCATCTCTCCCACAGACTGTTCTTCAGGGTTCTAGACGTCGCATTTGTGCACTGCCCCTCAAGGGTCTCAGCCACAAACACAGCTTCATTGCTTGACCATACACTGTTTTTCTGCACAGTTTTATCACTAGCTTAAGCTAGAGTTTCAAACTGTTAAACTCATCTGTGTCCCAGACTGCTCTATGTGGATGAGTCACAGGTGCTACAGAGCCAACTTGTCTGTATTGTTTTCTTAGGACAGCCACAAGAAGGTACTGTGGACATGGTGGCTTGAAACAGAGATTTAGCATCTCATCGGCCTGCATGTCAGGGACCTGCCCCATGCTCCCTCTGCAGTTACTAGGGAGCAAGCAATCTTTACATTTACACACACACACACACATATACACACTCATACATAAACACATATACATACACATATACATATATAGACATATACATATATACACATGAGCATAAACATACATATATATACACACATACATATACACACATGCACACACATGCACATACACATATACACATATATACACATACACATATATACACATACATACACATGTGCATGCACAATTGCACAGACATACACACACACACACACACCCAGATATTTCTCTGTGAGGACAGTGTGTAAATCCAATACCTGCCTCTGGCCTCTTTGGGTCTCTGTGTCCTTCCTTTTTATAATATCAGTTGTTATACTTGGGGCACATCCTAAGTGATTTTTAAAATCTGTTTATACTACATCTACATAAACTTAATGATGCAAAGAGTATGACTTACTGATGGAATCTAAGACCTAGTAGTATGTTGTCCTTAAGCAGATCATTCTGTAATGAATACTGGTTGCAGAGAAAGAGAAAAGGAGGGAGGGAGAGAGGAAAGAAGATTGGTAAAAAAGAAGAAAAAAAAGAATCAGTTAAAGCTTATTAGCAACATTTTGGCATGAAATTTAAAAATGTGCTTCAATAGTTTTCTAATCAACATATTAAAAAATACATTAAGTATCAGTGACACATTATCTGAAGTTAACTCACCCACCTTCTGTACTGCAGCAAAGCCCCACGGTTTCCATGAATCTTAGAACATGTAGTTAAATTCCCCTATTCTTTTGTCAAAATCACTACTTTTTGCTTGTCATTAACTTCTCTCTGCTGAAACTACAGGATATCATATCCTTTCCCAAATATGTCTAGAGTACAGAATATTTTATATCCTACAAAATGGATTCAATTGAGTAGCGGGTAGCATTCTGTGGGAGGGGCTGTAGAGGGCTGAAGCTGAGTGAAATGAGCCAGGAGCCAGGAGCAATACCGAACGCCCCATTAGGGTCTGGGGTTCGAGGCCCGTGCTCGACCAGGCACCCAGCTAGCTGCCTTTCACAGCCCACTGCAGGGATCCACAGCATTCTAATTACAAAAAAGGAAAAAAAATTTCAGTGTATCTCCCTATATCTCAGCAAACTTTCCCTGTCTGTCAGTCTGAAAGAACAGAGGAAAGCATCATCCTGAGTTCATGTGTCCATTCGCTTTTACAGGCACAGGGGACTTCTCTGCACATAGTAGAGCTGGTTGGTGAAGGGTCATATTGATTATTTTGGCAATCAAGGAATGAAAAGCAGCAGGATATGCAGAACTGCATCTACTTTGGCTTCACTGATAAATTTTCCCAAGCAGATCTCGGATAGATCCTTGCTCATACTTGCAATTATTAAAAATGACCTTGGTTCAACTAAATCAGATGAGATCTTCTAGGTATTGATGAGGAGCTGTGTGACAGTGCCTTCTATCCCCACGGCATTCATTATGTAAGCAAATCAGGGTTGCTCTGGGGAGTTAATTGTATTCTTTATAAGAAGGCAAGACAATAAAAAGGCAAAGATTTCTTATTTTGTTCTACTTTGCGTTAATGCTACTTGATGATATTAAATTCATACAAACTTTAGGACACATAATTATACTATTCGCTAATTAAACAGAAAAAGTCAAGCAAATTAGATATAGTGAGAACAATGTCTTGGCATACCCCAGTGGGGCTGCTGGATTTAGTGTCATTAAATTATTGTGAGTAGACACTGGCATTAACAGCTTAGTATTTATTATTCTTCTATCTTTAGTTCGTTTTGACAAACTGCAAAAGATTCTAGCTTTACTGTGTTGTGTGGGGGCCTCTAGGTACTTATATAACCACCTCTATAGCTTAATGCAGCAATTTTCTTCATTTAAAAGGATTCATCTTTTTTTATTATTCTCAGAAGTTTTACAGTATTTGAAACAATTTGTTCCCCTTTAGCAATAAAAGATGCTGTTGTCAGTTAACATTCCTGTCTGTAGCTAACTTAATCCATGCACTAACCCTAGGTCCACACTGTTATCTCTGATATACAGCTAAATGATGGAGCATTTGACTTACTCATCCATATTTACCCGGCGAAACCTGGGCTTGGATGCCATACAATCTGACTCAGGGTCTGTGTCCTTGACCACCATTATGAGCTTTTTCTGCCTCTCAGAGATCTGGTTAGATCATAATGTAATGTGCATTAGAAAGCAAATACCACTTTTGTTTATTATAGTGGCCATTGACTCACACAGGACCCCATATGTACTTGGAATGTCTCAGAGTGTAAATAGGTCAATAAGAGGAAATGTCTGCATTCTCTAATTCTCATAAACGTAGCCATGTCTGCATATGTTTAAGAAGAAGTTGCTGTGTTAGAGAATTCCCTCCCCTCTCTCCATTCAGTATTCAAAGTTCTCTTTATGGTTGAGTCACTTTTAAGCGCCAGAGATAAAAAGTCCCAGCCCTCTCCTAGAAAGAACTCCAGTCTACTAAAGACAGAACAATGTCTCCCACCTGTTATTGAGAATAAAGAAATCATCTTACTCCTTAAAGAAATGGATAGAAGTACTCTATCTTCTACAGACCTCATCCACTTCTGACACCATCCTTATTACTCTGGTTCTTATGTTTAGAGCCAGATTCCCACACCAGGAGAACTCTGTAACTGATCCAGGAATTTCTGTGACAGACTCCACCATAGCCATCTTTCTCATACACAAATTCATCCATTTTCATCAGTGTACTAATTATTCCTAATCAACAGATGGGAGACAAAAGGACAAAGAAACTTTCTATAGTCTGTAGTACTGAATGATTTTTAAAAATTACTTAAGCCTATTTTGATCAAAATTTAGAGTTTTCTGTGGTAGCCAGTGCGTTGCTCTTTGATCCTGTTTATGGGCTTAAAGCAAAGTAATCATGGTCCAAAATCTCTGTGTTCTCCTACAAGGAAGGAAGGAAGAAAGGAAGGAAGGAAGGAAGGAAGGAAGG
>NW_021628116.1:0-11356 GCF_004785775.1 Grammomys surdaster
AGAAAGAAAGAAAGAAAGAAAGAAAGAAAGAAAGAAAGAAAGAAAGAGAGAGAGAGAGAAAGGAGGAAGAAAGGAAGGAAGGAAGGAAGGAAGAAGGAAGGAAGGAAGGAAGGAAGCTTCTAGCAATGGTGACTGTGTGGGAAACAAAAAGGTACTAGGAAGGGCAAAGGAGTTTGCTTAGCTGAACAAACTAGGAGCCTCAAACTGTCACATAATACACATAATAACGAAGAGAAAGACTTGGGTGTCTGCTATTGCAGGCAGTGTGGAGCCAAAGAAGAGGTAGCTGAAAACTAGAACCAAATTGTTACCAGTTGTGACTGTTATCGGTCACAACTGGAAGAAAAAAAATTACCTCAGCAAAACATCAAAAAGCTCAACTTCAGGGACCCATGAAACCCCATACATACATTATAACCAATCATTCCAAATACAAGTTTATTGGCCATTTATTGTGCGTTAGAGATGGTACTTCCCCGGACAGTTGAAGGCTGTGAAAGCAAGGATGATGAGTGGTGAATAGCCATTGGTATTGCGTAAATCCTAGGCAGATGGAAGAGATGAACCCATGGACAAATCATCACTAATGACAGAATTAAGCATTATCAGCACAGGTATACCTCAAATGCAGGAAGTGGTGCTCTGAAGGTCTGGCTTTACAAACTGTAGGAATAAAGAACTTTCTCACAGAAGCAGTCTCTAACCACTCAAAAGTGTCCCAACAGACATGAAGACCATGGTAGAACATTCAGAAGATAGACCCATTACCGCAGGCTCTGTGTGTGATGGGAGTGGGAGGGGCGAGGGAAGTAAAGTTAAGAAAGATAATTTTGGACTAGCACCTCAAGTGCTCTCTTGCAAGGTTCAGATAATTCTATACAAAATTCTAGGAGTAGCAGAATGGCATGAGAAGATCTTTCACACTAATATTCTGGCCTTGGGGGATGGGTGGGAGTGGAGAGCTGTGAGCAGGAGGTGCTTTTGATAATGGAGAACCTAGCCAGCTGTGGCGATGGACAGGAGAAGGAAACCAAGATTGTGGCACAGAGGTGGATAAAACGTGGTGATATTTGTCTGTGAGGGGAAGAGAAAGGGAAGTATCAAGGACGTGTAAGACTTAACAGCTTAAGCAAGCAAAAATTCCGTTTTTTACAGAAATATGCATGATGCCACCTAATCTGAATTCACATGCTATTTCTTTAAGAGCTACAGAGAGGGGTGAGATCAATTAAATTTTACTCTACCAGCCTCCCTACCAAATGGTTCCTAAATATAAAATGTGTCCTCTTCCATGTTTCATAAAGCAAAATCATATGTCAAGATACAAGTGCAGCAAGTCACTAGACATTCTTTTTAACGTTATCAAGCACATGACAAGCGTCAGTGTGCCTTGGTGTCCACCTAAATCCATCGCGCTGTAGCAAGTGGCAGAGACCGTAGAAGTGGACATTGGGATCTCAAACTCAAGGACACAGGATGACCGTGTCTCTCTGAAGTTCACCATGAATAAAATTTCAGAGTCAGTAAGGAATCTGCCCGTTACTTGTGGCTTATTCACGTAGTAATGTGAGAATAAAGACCAGATGAGCTGTCATCCTGTTATCCTTCAGTACTGGTAATTTTAACAGTTTCACATCTCTTTTTTATTTTTGATGTAGTCATCCTTTAAAACTCTCAGTGTAATGCAGGGCAGCTTTTCTTTGCTGGCAGTGTTAAGTATACGAAAACCAGTGTCTTCCCGAAGTAGCCAGATCGTGCCCATCTCCCTCTCCCAGAGTCAGTAACATATTTACATTTTCATCCCATAAGCAGTCATTTACAAGTCTTACTCTGGTTTATCGGTCCTGGGAGAATGACAGCATGTCGAGGATAGGCACAGAAGAAGTATCTTCGGGCTTTTCCATCCCTGTTTGGTTCTGAACTTGAGCGTAATTCCAACAGTCCACAGCTGGGTCGCTGCCTCTGGCCCTCAGGCCTAAGCCTTGGCCTACTCTTAAGATCAAGCCAACCCTAATAAAGTATGTGTCTGCGGCTGCTCATCAAATAATTCCTGCAGCTCACCAGTCGTGCTGTGCTACCCCAGTTCTGTTTAATTGGCAGGTCCTGCATCCTTTCCCAACCTCACTCTCCCCCTACCATCCACAGAGCATAACACATACAACACATTACTTTTTAAAACATTTTTTTATTGAAAAAGTCTTTTTCAAACAATGGATTTTGATCACATTTTACCCCAGTTCCTCATAGATCCTTCTTCTCTACCCACTCAACTTTATAGTCAAAAACCAGGCAAAAACAGATATAACCAAACAAAAATGAAAATAAACAAGACCAAGTTTGTTTGTTTGTTTGTTTGTTTAAAATGCCCAAGCAAAGCAAAATAAGACAAAAAATTTTCAAAAATACCTTTGAGTTGGGTTTTGGGTTGACCAACTACTCTTGGGCATTGGGCCAACTTCCAGGTGTGGTTGCTATAACCAGGGAGACTTCACTGGAGAAAACTGATTTTTCCTTTACCAGTGGCTATCAACTACAGATAGCTTCTTGGTTAGGGGTATCTGTGTCTACTTCTCTCCATCCTAGGAACCCTTCTGGTTTTAACCTGTGCATGTGCATGTTGCCACAGTCTCTGTGAGTTCATATAACACCCTACTTTTTAGCCAAAGTTTTAACCAATGGTTCGCTTTGGGCTAGATGACTTTGTCCTGACACCTCTTGTCAGACTTTGAGCCTTCTGTCTGCAGGATTGGGGACAGCCTGACCCAGAGCACCTAGTCCGTGTAGGAGGGAACATGAATCCTATGCACCCTTGAGTACTTCTTTATCTTGGAGGGATGCTTCCTGCTGAAGTAGCTGCTTTAACTGTGCTCTGCTTTTGCTCTCTGCCTCTTGAGCACTGATTTACCTCAGAGCATAGCACCTTTCATCACTATTGCATTTCTATCTGTTCCTCCGTACTTGTTCCATCCCAGTAGGAGGGAGGCCCACATTCCTGGCCCTAAATGGTCCCATCTGTCTCATCCTGCTGCAGCAGCTGGTCGTGCCCAAAAGAATTGGACTTGGAGTGTTCTGCTCTTTAGCTCTCCCTGTGCTCCAAGTCAGAGTGGCCCCGTTCCCTGGGATAGTCTATTTTTGATGTTTCAGTAACCTTTCCTTGAACCTATCGAGACTTGCTACTACCAAATTCTGCTTCTCTCGGGTCTCAGAACCTTTATAGTCTCCTTGGATTCTGTCTCTATACTCTGTTTCCCTCCACGGTGGCAGGATTAGATTACTTCCACCCAACAAACTGGAAAATTTCTCATAATGCCAGACCACGGGCTGGTATTGAATAGCTGAGAACCAGGTCAAAAAATCAAGTGCTGAGAATTTATTTCAACTGACTTGAGAGGAATGTACAGATGAGCAAGCCAGTTCCTGTTTATTGACTGGAATTCCTGGACCTATTCAAGCAGGTTCAGATCAGCTGTCTGTGTGGCTAAGGTCTCCACCTCAATTCTACATGGGCATAACAGCATTCCAGCAGGGAATAATGCAGATGAAAGCTTCCTTCTGCACTGCCTGGAAATCTGACTCAGAGTCTTGGACAACTCACTCCTGGTCCTGTTTCCTAATTTTACCAACCATGAAGCCCAAACAGACAGTAAGGATGCTGTGTCTTTCTATGGCCAGACACATGCTATTGATAGAATATTAGACTTTGAGGTAGGCATTTTTGCAATCATTGCAGTATGTAGATTCTAATTAGTCCCAAGAGACAGGGAAGAATTATGCACGTTTGATAGATGAAGAAACTGATACAGAGAAGTTAAGTGACTAGCACAAGGTTATACAGCCAGCCCATTGAAGGACTGAGAATTTCTATATAAATGCTGCTCATTTTCAATTTTCAGCATACGGTTCACTCATAGAATCTTTTATGGTACCTTTTACAGTGTTTTTTTTTTTTTCAAATAAGGTGTGTTCATCCCTATCTCAGCAATAGATGAATCTGTCTTATAAAAGGAAATATGTGGAGGGAAATAGAAGATTTGGTAAAAAGGTAAAGTCCCCTCAGTTCCCTTGTGACAGAAGCTCAGAATAGACTAGGAGACCTGAAAGTCACCCGACACCCCTGAAAGTCACCCAGCACCCCTGAAAGTCACCCGGCACCCCTGAAAGGAGCCCAGCACCCCTGAAAGGATCCCAGCACCCCTGAAAAGAGCCCAGAACCCCTGAAAGAAGCCCAGCACCCCTGAAAGGAGCCCAGCACCCTTGCAAGGCACCCAGCACCCCTGAAAGTCACTCGGCACCCCTGAAAGGCACCCAGCATCCCTGAAAGGAACCCACCACCCTTGCAAGGCACCCAGCACCCCTGAAAGTCACTCGGCACCCCTGAAAGTCACCCAGCATCCCTGAAAGGAACCCACTACACTTGCAAGGCACCCACTGCCATGTCCACAAGGCTTCTAGAGGCAAAAAAAAGCAGGTCAACCATTTCCAAGATTCGTGGATCTTTGTGCAGCCAACTTTCTAGGGCATGTATTGGTTTGGTGTTGCCAAGGTCACAGAGGGAAAGGACTCAGTACTGGAAGCAGTGCTTTCTAAGTGATGTCTTATACCAAAAGGAAACACTGGTTTTATAAGTCTCCACCGGACCAAGCATCACACACTCTAATTCTAAGGTTTTCCTCCCTGGAAACAGAGAGCTACTTGGCTTCTCCTTTCTTAAAAACTGAGAAATGATGACAGCCTGTCTGTATCATTGTAACCATCTCAGAATGTGGATATCCTGGAATCACCGGTGACAGGTTTTAAAGAAAGAATTTGGCAAGGGAGAGAAGTCCCTGACAATGGGATGGTGTGAGATTTCCCCGGAGAGTCCAGTTGCCTTTACATCTCAATGAGCATCTCCTACAAGTATCCCCTGCTTCCCACATCCACCACACTCAGCACGCCAATCTCAATGCACTATTTCCCAGGCAAGTTATTCGGCCTATTGAGGTAGGAGTTTTCCTGTGGGCTTGCTGAAGGTGCTTAGAGAAAGATGTATCCTTCAACTGAGAGGTGAAATCCTACCTCAAAAAAACAACTTCTTACAGCCCATGCCAAGTATATGGGTTCTATGTTCTACTCAACCCCAAAGGTTAGGAGTTTTTTAATCATATAACTCCTAAGTTTCCACCATGACTCAGGCCTTGATCAAGATTTCTTTTTTTTTTTAACCCAGAACTGCCAGTTGGACATACAAATAGAATACACAGTCAGCTACCACCACCTAAACCTGTTAACAACACAACCAGATTGTTAGTCTATGAGAAGGGGATTGAGAAGTGTGTAGAATAATCTCCCTGTCTTTATAGGTAAAGCGATTAAGAAAAGAGCATTTAAGACTTTCCAAAACATCCAGAGCTACCCTAGGTTCTTCTTGGAAATAAGTAGGGTGCAATAAATTCTAAAAGCTAAAGAAAATTGGGATAGAGTATCTCAGGCCCCCTGAAACTGTATTTTATGTCCTTTCTGTTCTTCCTGATCTTGTCAACAACCAAGGGTATGTTGGAAGGATGCCATCAAACTCATGAGAGCAACAGCACCAATCGTTCCAGTTCATCCATACTTGAGAGGTTCTTCATGTTTGCAACTTGAGCGTTTGTGTCACACACCCTTAGACACAACTATGCCTCAGCTGCCCTCTAGGGGTGTGTGTTCTCATTCCTCTGGGACTGGGAGCTCCAGACTGGGACAACTTGAAAAATGCTCCACGACATTGTGTGGCTTCTTTCTTGGAAGAGATAACTCAAGAGGAGATGCCTAGACCACCTGTGCTCTTATCCCCTGAACTAACCCTTAGGTCAGTCACAGTGTTTCTGTAAGCCTCATAAAGTCTGAGGCCACTGTGCACTGCAATTGTATGTCCATCTATTTTATGGGAAAATAATACTAAGAACTATGTACCTCCTTCTCCACTTCTTCCTCCTCCTCCATTTCATCTCCATCCTCTTCCTCCTCCTTTGCAAATTTCTTATGTGGCATCAAAAGATAACTCTTGTGTTAGTAACATACATAAGGCATGCCTAGTATTTTATCTTCACGAGCAGAAATATGTGACATCTTTTTAATTCTCAGAAAGCATTGTGTATTTGCAATACTTTCCTTTTAAAAAGAAAAGGAAAGGCCTTGGGGCTGTGTGTGTAGCTCAGTGGCAACATTCTTGCTTAACCTGCAAAGGGTCCTACCTTTAATTCCCAGAAACACACAGGGAGAAAGAAAGAAAGAAAGAAAGAAAGAAAGAAAGAAAGAAAGAAAGAAAGAAAGAAAGAAAGAAAGAAAGAAAGAAAGAAAGGAAGGAAGGTGGGAGGGAGAGAGAGAGAGGGAGGGAGAGAGGGAGGGAAGGAGGGAGAGAGAGAGAGAGAGAGAGAGAGAAGGAGAGAGAGAAATAGATTGGAGAGGAGGGGAGTAGATGGAATTTTTGAATGAGGAAGGAGGAGAAAAGAAAAAGAAGAAGAGTAAGAGGGATGGGAAGCCCTAAGAATCAGTGTGTCATAAGAAAATGATTAAGTGAGCCCTGGGTGTGTTTCTCTTCCATGATCATGATTATATACATTGAACGTAAATTATTTAAGAAAGCAAACTTTTGTTACTAGGAACATGTTTTATTCATTCTTCTGTACCTGGTACTTAGTTATATATGAAGTAAATTATAAGTATTCATTTAATCTTGTCGAATGGATGATTGAAATCTTGTTCAAGCCATGTAATCCCATTGCATAGAATAATCTCTCTCTCTCTCTCTCTCTCTCTCTCTCTCTCTCTCTCTCTCTCTCCTCTCTCTCTCTTCTATCCATTTTTCCTTCTCCACTGATTATTCCCATCAATTGCACTTATCACAATAACTTCTAACTTGAATTTTCAAACTTTTTTTATCCTGTATTGCCTCCAAGTTAGCAGCCCATCCTTAACACCTCATTATAACAAAACCTCTTTGAAGCTCTAACAGGAATCTTCTTTTCTTCCTTTAACAGGAGAAGTTTTCTCTCTAACTCTCTGGCAAGAACTGGCTAAACAGAGTCACCATGACATCCTCATGGACAAATCCAGTTGTCAGCTCTTGGCCCTCATTTTATTTGACTTGAGTGATGAATGGCTTCCCTTTGAATCTGTTCTCTTCCAGTGTTGCGGTTTCTCTTGTTTTTCTATATTTCTGGTTATTCCTCAGTCTCCCTTATTAGGGGTTCCTACTCCAAGAAGATTGAGTATTCCTCCATCCTTTGGTTGCACTAAGGATTACTGTAGTGGTTTGAATAAGAATGGCCCACATAGCCTCACATGCTCGAATGCTTGACTCATAGAGAGTGGTACTGTTTGGAGGTGTGGCCTTGTTAGTGTAGTTGTGGCCTTGTTGGAGGAAGTGTGTCACTATTGGGGTAGGCTTTTATGTCCCATATATGCTTAAGCTATACCCAGTGTGATACACAGTCTCCTTCTGCTGCCTATGGATCAAGATGTAGAACTCTCCAAGATGTAGCACCATGTCTCCCTGCATGGTGCTATGCGTCTCACTGTGATGATAATGAACTGAACCTCTGAAACTGTAAGCCAGCACCAATGAAATGTTTTCCTTTATAAGACTTGCCATGGTCATGATGTCTCTTCACAGCAACAGAACCCTAACTAAGACACTTCTTGTTCTTCTTTTATATTCACATTCCTAGATGTTCCCATCAGTCACATGTCTGTATATTCCATATTTACCCTAATGACTTTCACAATTATAGCCTTAGTTCAGACCTCCTTCTTAACGCTGGAGTTTGTAAAAGTATTTCATTATATCATCCAATTGCCTTCTGGATATACCCAGTTAGATGGGTCATAGAAATCTCAACATTAATGTATCTAGAATGTCATCCTAAATTCTACATTACACATACACACACACACACACACACACACACACACCCTACAATTATATACACTTTTATTTCTCAATCTGGTATGGTGCTCTTTTCATTTCTCTAGTACTCAAAAGAAAAACCCCCATCGTTGAAATCTTTCTTTAATATTCCACACACATTCCATCAGCAGACTCTCTCTGACTCTCTCTAAAAATATCCAGACATTGATGACTACTCCATACTTGCCACCTGTACTGAGTGATCATCCATGAATTACTAAAATAGTCTCCTGACTTGTTCCTCCTCTTCTCTGACCCTAAAGGTTCCTAAAGGCAAAGGGAGTTTTCTGAATTGTAGGAGGGCTCATATTACCTGTCTGCTTAGAACCCTACATTTACTTTCCCATCCCACTAAGAATAAAACCTAAAATCTTTTCAAGGGCACTGGAGGTCCTGCACAAACAGGCTTTGTCTTCCTCTCTAAGTTCATCACATTCCAGTCATTGCATGCTTTGTGTCTAGACCCAGTGGGAAACCTCCCTCCCATCATACCTGCAGCAGGCTGAAATACTATTTCACAGGATAAAGCTTTGTTCAGATGTCTCCACATCAAGAAATTTCTCACACCTTAACACCGTGCCTACCACCTTCTTATACACCTGCCTGTGAATTTGTTTGTTGCTTATTTAGTGGCTAACACCCCCGTCCCTCACACCAAGTTGGAGGCACTGCTAACATTTTTGATTTTGATGTTATTTTCAGTTCGGTTGGTATTTTGAGTTTTGGAGGTTCGGAGTTTTATTTTGTCTCAATTCAACTTAAGTTTTGGGTTTGGGGGTTTTATAACTTTATCTCTCACAGATAGGACAGTACATGGACAGCTGTTTGTGTGCAGTGATTATTTTTGAGTGAGTGAACGAGCCATCTTGGAAGAGGATCCATGGAGAGAATTTTGTTGCTAATATGTGCTTTTGAATCTTCTACTGTGGCCTTCTTAGTACCATGCTTTAAACAATTGAGCTAGAAGGATCAGACAAGATAATAATAATTCTCAGTGAAGGATCTGAGACTAGAGAGTGCCAAGGCTGCTGAGAGGGATGCTGGTTGTTATGGTAACTCTTCAAGTCAGGCAAGTTGGCAGGCAGCATGCACTTATGAAAACATGTTTATGGAGTCTCCTAAACATTTTTCTAAAGGAATTATACATACATTTTGTTTGTTGCTTTCTATTAGGCGTTGTCTACCTTGCATGCACAGTAAGCTGAGGTACCTCACACCATTCCCTAGAAAAAGATTGTGCTAGTTCTTCTAAATATATACATACCTGCATTATCCAATGGGAAGGGGACAGGAGTTAGAGCATAACTTGCTAATTAAAAATTCTAGAAGATTTCATGTAAAAACAAGAAAACCATTCCAGATAGAGTTGAGGCAAACTAAGCACACTGAATGACCTCAATGAAACCATATCCATACTTCTTAGGGGGTGTTCTCCCATCACCCCTGGATTATTTCCTTCTTTGCAGTCTTCTTAAACATATTATCAATTAATACTTGGTGGAGCTCTCACGTATGAAATGGGCCTACACATACAACATTTCTATTCATCTACAGATCAGAGTTGCCAAGTATTATTTTACTTGCTAGTCATAAAATCCCCAATGTTTGTCTCAGGCGTAAGAAGACTAAAATAGTTTTCCTCGGTGTCACAGAGTAGTAGAAAGGATACCCAACCCTCATCTACCTGACTCTAAAGAACATATTTTTGCTTTTTCACATAGTTTTTAAAATACTATCTGAGAAATAACCCTGGTTAGGTATGGAACCTGAAGAGCCTTGGCTCAGTGATGACTGAAATCTTGCTGTTCCAGTGTCAAGAAGGCCAAGGTCAAAGACATCATTCCCACCATGTCACCTCGGCAGTGACTTTCAGGAAGCAAACCATACAGTAAATCTGTCACCCTTGGGCTTTGTTGCTCATTGTTTGAACTCACTTCATCTTTCAGCTTCTCCATCGAGGGAACTTTAGGACAACTCTCTTTATTCACTCCCGTGACCCCTAGCAACCCACTCAGTGAGTGGGCACCATCCAACCCGTAGGATGGTTATTCTTAACTCACAAAACCTCCAGGATCAGTGGCATCACGTGATACGAAACCTACTTCTACCAGGTTCTCAGTAAATAAAGTGGGTCATGCCGTACACCAGTGTTTTTCTCACATGACAATTTCCTCTCTAACCGCCATACAAGCAGAAAGGAAAGATCTTTATAGAAACAAGCTCTCCATGGGAGTACCTTGACACATATAGACACAGAATGGTGAAACACTGCAGGCCCCTCACATCCCTTATTCTGGATTAACATGCCAACTAGAGTCTTCAATACAGTCCCTCAGTTCTTATATCCATCCTCTAGACTTTCCTGGAATCATCTTACAAGGCCGAAATACAATCCCATCAGTCCCCTAACTCAAACCTCTATTATTCAATATGTACTGTTTTTAAAGTCTAAATTCTGGAGTTGCATTTAAGGCCATCTGCGGTGGAGAGACCTTAGCCAGCTTGAAACCCCATTATTGTTGTAGTTCCTTAAACATGCCCCAGCCTTCATCCCTCTTTCCCACCCTCTTTCTCTCCCCCAGGTCACAGCCCAGTGTCAATAGTCACCCATGTCACCATCACCGAGTTTGTGACTCCACCCTTGATCTCTCTCCTACAGACCAGGCCCATTATTCCATATGGAGAAACCAGAGACACCTCAACCCAGCATCCTCCTCAGATCTGCTCTCCCGTGTCAGAAGAGCATTATTAGTTTTTCATTGCTAAGCCAGAATTCTGAATGGCAGCTGTGTCTTCACCCCTCTCCTGATGCCATCTTCACAGCCTGCTTTTGATTGTCAGTGACTTGATAGAATTCTTTTCCTCTCAGCAAGACTTTGAGACCCAGGAATGTTTCACATTTGTCACTGAGTCTCTAGACTTCAAATCAATGCGTTTGCAAGTAACAAATAATTATGTTTTTCTGACAAAGAGAAGTGTATTACTTATCTATTGATTATAGTCACTGATTTTAAAAGTAGTGGATTCAAACTATACAGATGAATAAGATTATGCAAGAATTTGTGGTTCTATGTTTAAGGAAATCGGAGGAGAAGAGTCCTATCTTGTAAGTAGGTAGGACTAGCCAAGACGGTGATCTTGCGTAAGTTTCAGCAGATGATGCCTAACCTTGAAATCTACTTTGGTAGGTGTAGCTTTACCAGCAGCAACTGAACAAAGGAATAAGAATGTAAGAAGCTTACGAGGGTTAATTGGAAGCTCATCAGTGTGATAGATAGTATCAGTGTTTGGATGTTTAACTGCGTTTCCTGTGACAACTGTAACGAATTAGAACACACTAGCTGACTTTAGAAAGAAATAAAGGAAGAAAGGAAGGGAGAGAGGAAGGAAGGAAGGAAGGAAGGAAGGAAGGAAGGAAGGAAGGAA
>NW_021628117.1:0-2530 GCF_004785775.1 Grammomys surdaster
GGAAGGAAGGAAGGAAGGAAGGAAGGAAGGAAGGAAGGAACAAAAAAACAAAGAAACAAAGAAACAAAGCAGCAGATCAGTGGTAGAGTGTGTGCCTCCCAAACATGAGGCTCTGAATTTGATCCCCAGTACAAACACACCACACTGTCCCCTTATTCTCTCAAGGTTCTGGAGGTCATTGGTGGGCTAATAAGAAAGGTGTTGGCAGCATATCACTCCCTGAAGACATTTTAAGGAAACTAGGGCCCTACCTTCCACTAGCATCTGATAGCTGATAGACAAACCTTGACTTGTAACCATTTTCACTCTCCTCTCTGCCTCTACAGTCACAGTGCTTCCTCAATTGTCTGTCAAATCTCCCTTTGCCTCTGTTTTATCAGATGCAAGGGTCTGTATTTAGGGCCCATGGAAATAATCCAGGATAACCTTCCCCATCTCCAAACCTTTAATTTAAATGTATCTGCAAAGATCTCTTTTCTAAGTAAAGTAATATTTGTAAATTCCGTGGATCAGGACCCAGCATCTTTGAAACAGTGCTCATCCTGCTTCCAACACTGAAGTTCTGCCCAGGCACCAGCATGAAGTGGATATTGGTTGCTGCTACTGTTTTGTGGCTATTGTTGTTGTTATCCTAAGACCAAAAGTTTTATCTAATACCTCTACACATATGTTAGAGTGTTATAGTAGTTTAAGTAGGTATGGCCCTATAGACTCATGAATGCTAGGCCAATAGTGAGTGGTACTATTAGGATGTAGCCTTATTGGAGAAAGTATGTCACTGTGAGGGCTGGTTTTAAGGTCTCACATGCTCAGGTTACCCCCAGTGTGGCAGACAATCTCTCTGTGAATCAAGATGAAGAATTCTCAGCTCCTCCAGCACATGTCTGCCTATAAACGGCCATGTTTCCCTGCTATAAGAATGGACTGAACCTCTGAAACTGCAAGACAGCCCCAATTAAATGTTTTCTTTTATAAGAGCTGCTGGGGTCACAGTGTCTCTTCACAACAATAAAACCCTAATTAAGACAAGAATCCTTGGAAACTTTTTACTCTTTACAACCCTTGAGTCCTAATGGTAGAAGGCCAATGATTTTCAAGTCAAATGTATTTTTAAAATGTCTGATCTTGAACTGTTATCTGCAATCATTTCTCACTGGGCTATTTTTACGTTTTCCCTTTTTAAAAAAAAATAAACAAAACATTTATTTCTTTAATTAGTGTGTGTGCATGCCATAGCAGGCGTGTCAGGGATCAGAAGACAACCTGTGAGAATCAATATGTCCTTGCACCATGTGGGTCCCAGGAATCCAACTTAGGTCATCACGAGGCTTGGTGGATACACTTAGCCATCTTGCCAGCCACTCATGTGGTTTTTGGAAACCATTTTTCATATAGTTCAGGCTGGCTTCAAATTTGCTATGTAGCTAAGGAAGATTACCCGCCTCCACTTTGAGAGTGCTAGGATTACAGGTTTGTGACATCATCCCTCAATTTATGGACTTGAACCCAGGGCTTCGTTCAAGCTAGACAAGCACCCTACCAACCGTGCCATTGCTCCAAGTGCCATCACTTTTGACAGCACGTTCATTTTCATCTACTCTTCCCTGATGGACATGTACAGTTACTTTTATAGGAAGTGAGAAGCACATACAGTATTTCATTCAAGCATGTGAAGAGAAGCTTATCTGCAGTCTGGTGGGTGGGTGGGCTGGAGATCTGGTGGGTGGGTGGGCTCACAGCATAGCAGAACATAATATTGAATTTTAATTTGGTAAATAAGATAGCTTCTTTCCTGAAACCTCTTTCTGCAAGTGAAAAACTGTGAGTTAGCTACTGAGTTTAGCACCAGGCACTGTACAGTCACCTTCTCAGGAAAGGGCGCCACACAGAGCTACATAATAAAAAATATGCTTCATTAAAGTGTTCTCACATGAGAGTAACCAAGTCTACTCCTTCCTCACATACACCAATAATCCGGAGGAAAACTTCAGATGTTTTACTACTATAAAGTCATCTAGACTCTTGTTTTGTTTAGGAGCAAGGTAATAGAGGCTTCTAAATACTTAGTTTTATGCATATGGTTGTTCCACCTGCATACATGTCTCTGCCTCATTGGTACTAGAGTTACTGGCAGTCATGAGACACCATGTGACCGTATGGTTGCTTGGAATGGAACCAAGGTCCTGTACAGCAACATTCAGTTGACATCAGGTATCTCTCTAGCACAAAGATAATAGAATTTTTATAATCTAAACCAATTTTGTACTCTGTTGCATTCATATTTCGCAGGTTCTGTATTATATAATAATTATTTTTAAAGGTAGTTTTTCCCAGGGCTATTGAGATTTCTCAGCAAGTAAAAGTGCTTGCCACCAGGTCTGATGATCTGAGTTTAAACCCTGGAACCTGTATAATGGAAGGAAAGAACTGACTCCCACAGGTGGTCCTCTGACTTCCACAAGTCCTCTGTGGAGCTTGTACACACACACACACACACAGAGAAAGAGAGAGAGAGAGAGAGAGAGAGAGA
>NW_021628118.1:0-5100 GCF_004785775.1 Grammomys surdaster
CATAGCCCCTAAGACTTGCCCACAAGTGACCCACTTCTGTCAACCAACCCTACTTACATCCTAGGGTTGTACAGCATCATATAACAGCACCATCTGCTGGAAGCCATGTGTTAAAACAAAACCAAGCCCCAAAAGATGAGCATTTCAGGGATAGTCAGACTCAACCCCTAGCAGAGTCAGCTGAGTAAACCTGTACCTATCACATTACCTCTTGATACAAGATCTAGTGTATACAATGATACAAGGCCAGTGACTGGAAACTGCAGTCTGTCTCCCAGTGCAGCTGGCATTGGAGAAGCAAGGGACACAATTTTAAAATTGTGAGGAAATGAATTCTGCCAATATCACAAGATCTTGAGAGTGGACCCTGAACCTCAGTTGACACTGCAGATTTGACCATTGCCTGGATTAAAGCCTAGTTAGACCTTAGTCAGAATCCAGTTAAGACTTCTGGCTCATGTAAACTGTTTGGATAAATCTACATTGTTATGAGCCTCTAAGCTCACTGTAAGGAATACAGAGGTAGATGATTAATACAGTGCCCCATGTTCTATTCATTTGGCCTGGCCCCAAGGCACAGTTCAGATCAATGCCAGTCCCTTGGTCTCCTTGAGTTTACATAGAGAGAGAAGGATTCTACCTCGTGTCTCCAAGCCCACCTCAGTATTACTTATGCATTTTCTATCATCCTATTTTCCCTTAAAAATATGTTTTTGTATGAATAAGTAATAAATTGCGAGGCTAGCGCTTTAATAATGAAATCTCGAGATATAAGACAAAGGATGGGAGACTGTATTAGGAACCATCCAGGCTGAAAATCCCTGCATTATTGATGCCCCCTCTCTAGACTTCCTGTCTCTGAGACCCAGTTCTTCATTAAAGCCAGAAGAGCTTTTGTTTGCTCAAGCACATATCAGATCATACTATTCTACTGCTTGAGAAACTTGTGTGCCTCATCCCTGTGCAAGCCGCACTGTGTTTGATCCTTAGCACTGTGAAAAAAAAAACTTCTAAAAATATATGTGAATGCATACTTCGTGGATAGTTTTAAATATGTGCCGTAATAGAAGAAGCTCTTCAGTCACTTTGAATGCTTCTAATCCTTGTATTCAAGAGGCTGAGGCAGGAGGGTGGCTTTGAGTTTAAGGTCAGCCTCGATGACACTGTGATTTCCAGGCTACCCTGTGTTACTGTACTAGACCCTGTCTCAAGCAAAACAAATCAAAATTTAAAAGAAATCACTTTGAAAGCCCTCTGAATGCTGTTGATTTGGAAGCTTATAACGTGAAGCAATATGAAAAGCCAGTACACTTGATGTCACAGGAACTATGTGTCTCTAGGGAAATTTTATAAAATGTGTAACCCAATGCTCTTGTTGGGAGGTTCATTATTAATTAGATATGGACTTCTACAACTAACTTCTACTACTTACCTTAATAATGTGAGATCATTACACAATTACTTTTAATATACTATAAGTCGATTAGTCCATTAAAGTTAATAAAATTGCATCTGCCCATTCTTGAAGGAAAGAATCTTCATGTGAGCAAAACCAAAAATGTTTATCCAACACAACTTTTGAAAATTTAATTCTACATTCTGTTTGCACGTATCATGCTTCTTGTTTTTAATCCAAATATACCATGTACTCCTAAGTATATTATTCTTAGTACTTGTGGCTCCTCGATTCTGTCAACTTGAAATGTTTTCCCATCCGGTCCACCTGATAGACTCCAATTCTGTCAGGTAATTTGACTAAAGTTAAATACTTTACTCTATTAAAGCTGCTATATTAAAACATTTAAATTGGATAATTTGTTGTTGTTGTTGTTGTTGAAATAGGACCTCTATACAGCTCTGGCTATCTTGGAACTCACTATATAGACCAGGATGGCCTCAAACTCACTGAACTCTGTCTACCTCTGCCTCCCAAGTGCTGAGATTAAAGGTATACAAGCACATCCAGCTGTAAACTGGATGCCTTAAACAACTGAAGTGTATTTCTCATCTGGATGCTGGGAAATGTGCATCGAGGAGACCTGGTGGTAGCTTTTGGGTTCGTAGACAGAACATTCCCTGTGTCTACATGGGGAGGAAGAGACAAATGGAGTCTCTCCAACCTCTTCTTAGGGCGCAGACACCATTTATGAGCCCTCTCTATCCATGACCTCATGAGGTCTTGTAGCTCCATCTCCTCTGTGTAGCTTTTCCTCGCTCCACCAAGTTTTGTGCTCTTCATGTCCGTCTTGCAAATTGTTTATGAATGCATTTATTTGAGTTTTGTGAGCCCCTCAAGTAGAGGAATTGTGTCTCAAGATGAACTATATCCCTAATGCCTAGAATAGTAACTAACTCACAACAGAAGTTAAATACTTGAATAAGTGAATGATCGTTTGCTTGCTTGTCTGTCTGTTTGTTTGTTTGTTAGAATTCTTCTACCTACTATGAGCCTATTTTGGATGTAAAATTTGGTGCCTCTGGGTAGCTGCACAATGGTGACTGCTGCTCTGGACTTAATGCTTGATTTCTCCAAATTCCTATGCTGAAACCTGCCCCACAGGTGATGCTGCTTGGGTCTTGAAGGTGGAGGGCTCATGAATTCCATCTCTACTACAAGCCAGGATCAGCTTTCTTCTTAACGGCTGTGATTTCCCTCAGCCCTAGAGCCTTGCCTCAGAGAGATGTCATTTTAATGTAAATTCTTGTTATGTAATCTACCTGATTTTACAGATGAGAAGGTTTCTTTTACAATGGGAAGATATTCTGCCTTTATAGACAGTTATAAAATAGTTGACCCAGTGTTCCCAAGACCATTAAAATCACTCTAGAAAGAAATGTGTCCGATAATTTGAAATAGCTTTCTTTTTCTTTTTCTTCCTGTTTAGTGGACTATTGGGGCTTAAGGCTTGATTTTAAAAATACCTTTATTGAAAGCCATCCCTGTTTTATAACAGGATCAAAACACTGGATAGGATGGCTATATTTTCTTTCCTAGTATTGACTTCTTTATTGTTTTTCTCTTTTTTGCATTAGAATGTGAAGTTAAAAATATATTTGTATTGGGCCACTGAACCTTGAGGAGAATCCCATCTGCTGACCAGCAGCTTTCAAATGTTACAGTGAACTGTCACTTAGGTGTATAGTTAAGCTCTCCATGGTTCTTATTGAGATCAGCTAATGGGGTGTGAGGAAAGCACCTAGGCTTCAAAGAATTACACTTATTTTAGAGCCAAGGATGTAATTGTTGTATTATACACTCTTTTGGATATCAATCAGGCCTATTGTTGGTCTTCAGTTCCTCTTTTAGCAGAGATATCTGTGGTCTCTTTCATAAGCACACATAATCAAGGGTTGACTACATAGTGCTAACAATAGATTCCAGATTATCTTCTGGAAAGCACACAGGCATACACAAAAGGAAGCATTATTAGCCAAACAAATATCTCCATCCCTGGTGATTAGCATTTTCACAAGCTGTTGTCTTAGAAGGATTTAGATCATATGTCACAGAACTTCAATGTAGTTTTGTGTTTCTTCTAATCTTAGTACTAAGTAAATAGTACTTGTTTAAATTTGAAGGGAATTTCTACCCTATTTTAATCTCTTTGATTGGACAGTTCCTAGTCCAATGATGTGGTGTAGACCATTAATTTGCAGCTGTGTTTTATTTCTTCTATTAGCTATACTTTTCTAGAAAGGGCAACATTATAATAAATGTGTCAAGCTCTATAAGTAATTTGCTATTTACTAATAATACATTTGCTCCCAGAAATTGTTAATAGAAAAGATTAATACAGGGATATCAAATGCAAAGGGAACCTGAATTGTTTTTTATTCCCTCATGCTTGATATATTACCTTTGCAGCAGCAATTCTTTTGTAAACTTTAAAATTCATTTTCATCTATTTGCCTAAAATTGGCTCGCTATCATTAAATAAGAACTGGTATTCTATTTTAGCAACCTGAAGCATGAATTACTGTGGTTGGAGCCTTAATTATTGGTTGGTTATGAATGTGTATCCGTTGACTTTTCTCATTGTTCAGACAAGATATCTGACAAAGGGACTCAAGGATGGGCTTATTTCATTTTTAACTTTATTGTTATGTCATGTATATGTGTGTTTGCATGCATGTACGTGTGCACATCACATGCATCGCTGGGGCCCAGAGGAGGACACCAGATCCTGAATGCAGATCTTCTGAGAAAAAATGCTCTATTTTGTTGTTGTTTTTGTTTGACTTTTAAAATATATTTTATATTTTCTGGACAGGGGTTCACTTTGTAGCCCTGGCTAGGAACTTGCTATATAAACCAAATTGGTCTTCAACTCATAGAGATCCACCTGCATCTAACTCTTGAGTGCTGGTGTTAAAATTGTTAGCCACCACACATGGCATGAGATAAGTAAACCCTGAAACAAATATCGCTTTGAGATCCCAGAATATGCCCCATATATGTGGCAAGATGTGTTCTAATTTGGGGTCTCTGGGAAATCCCGTGATGGAAAGGGATATTTTGAGTAAGACCCCAGGAGTAAACTACAGTATGTGGACAGAGAGGAGAGAATGTTGTTCTAAAGAATGAGGAGATTGGAAATAACAGAAACGAATGGTATGTCCTCAGGGTATGTGGGATATGTTCCAGGACATCAAGTTTGGAGGCCTTGAGCAATAGAATTATCAATAGCTTACTGTGCAGACACTAGCAGAGACTAAACTAGAGTCTTGTAAAGAGCTTAGATGTATACTCAGAAGACGGCTCAGTAGGTAAGGAGAGTTCTTGTTGATCAATGCCTAAGTCACTTGTGCACAAATGTGAGTATCAAACTTTGAATCCCCAGCACTTACAGAAAGGTGAAGGTTTCCTGGTGTTTTCTGGTCATGAGGCCAGTCTTCTTCCTCCACATCCCTCCCAAAACTTCCTACCAACTCTCGAGCGGCTCCAGGATTGATGAGAGATCCTGTCTCAAGGCAATATGGCTAAGAAGGGAACAAGACACTGAATATTCTCTGCCAGCTTCCAACCAGAAGCACTCATATACCACACATACATCACACACACACACACACACACACACACACACACACACACACACACAC
>NW_021628119.1:0-4857 GCF_004785775.1 Grammomys surdaster
CACACACACACACACACACACACACACACACACACACACACACACACACAGCAGCACATGGACATGGAGGGCAAAAGGAACTATGCTTTCTGCACTGCATAGAGACCCTGACCTCAGAACAAATTGATCTAAAATATCAGTTTAACTCCCTGCTTGACCCAGTGGGTTGTCAGATTTCTCACTAAGACATTGTTAGGCCTGATTTGACCCTGATGGGAAGCTGCCCCAGGTTTTAAGCAGCTAATGGTGTCTGATTTGCACGGTCCCTCACTCTCTTCAGCCGTGCTTCTGCTTTGCTTAGAGGGCCCAGGGCAGGAAGTAAGACTGTCTGGCAGAGGTGAGTCACCGGCTGCCCTGAACACATTCTGGGGAAGAAGATGTTCAAGATATACAACTCATATGACTTCTGATCATCACCAGATGCAGAGGCTAGAGAGGAAAACGAGGAAGGAGGAAGCAAAGGCAGTCCTCACTCTCCTAGCTTGAACAGGAAACCCCGTAGGAAACTCTGGTTTTATTTCTACAAGTATAATGTTGAGAAAAAGTGACTGTGGTAACTCCGCGAGGTTAAGATGGCAGAGTCAGCCAGAATAGAGGATACAGTAAAAGAATTTCAACATGTCTTCAAGCTAGTAGGCATGAGGTATTTTCATAATTCCCTTCCTTCCTCCTTTTCTTCACTGTAAAAGCTTCTTCCCTTTGATAGTTTTCAGTTTACTTTTTAGACCTCTGCATATTTCCAACTGGCTGCATTCATCCTATGGGGACATCAGTTGTTACCTGCCTCTAGTTTTAATTTAAAAGGGAGGGGAAAAACCTGTAATTATAAAGCCGCCTAGGCTTGTGGGCACCTGATTCATTTCCCTGGGTAGCACTGTGACTCACCCTCATTAAAGTAGTTTTGCTTTGAGAAGCCTGATGGCTTATCCGGCTTGAGTTCTCTCTGCCCAGTGTGTGAACAATGAGATAAGTGTCTCTCATGGGCCATCCCCTGCTCATCCTCTCTGCTATGAGTCAGATGTTTTACATTTCAAAACATTATCCTGCCTCCAATTCCCCTCCTTATAAATTATGCAGAAAACTCTACCAACAACAGGTTCTAAACAGATGTCTGGATGTGCATCTGTAAAGGTCTGTGGTGCTGGGCTGTGATTCAGCTAGCTGCTTTATGGCTGGCAGTAAGTAGGATGAGGTGCTGTTTCATTCATTGGCTCATCGCTGTGTAAACATCAAGGTGCCTCTTTAGATGAAAATACATTCAAATAGAGATGCCCAAGTCATAGGAAAAGCCCTTCCAGAGTCTCCCTTGGCTTCTAGCACAGTGGGTTTCCTCACGCTCACAAGCAACCTCATAGAAAGACTCGCCTGCCCTGACTGGACACTTTCCTAGCTCTCAGACAGACCTGACCCTTTTAAGATAAGATGGGAGTAGTCTGTTCTACTTACCCCTTCACGCACTCTCACAAGTGGCTCTGGGGTACCACACTCCCTCAGTCTCCCTCTATCACTGTTGTCCTCTGTGTGCATCTCTCCCACAGACTGTTCTTCAGGGTTCTAGACGTCGCATTTGTGCACTGCCCCTCAAGGGTCTCAGCCACAAACACAGCTTCATTGCTTGACCATACACTGTTTTTCTGCACAGTTTTATCACTAGCTTAAGCTAGAGTTTCAAACTGTTAAACTCATCTGTGTCCCAGACTGCTCTATGTGGATGAGTCACAGGTGCTACAGAGCCAACTTGTCTGTATTGTTTTCTTAGGACAGCCACAAGAAGGTACTGTGGACATGGTGGCTTGAAACAGAGATTTAGCATCTCATCGGCCTGCATGTCAGGGGCCTGCCCCATGTTCCCTCTGCAGTTACTAGGGAGCAAGCAATCTTTACATTTACACACACACACATATACACACTCATACATAAACACATATACATACACATATACATATATAGACATATACATATATACACATGAGCATAAACATACATATATATACACACATACATATACACACATGCACACACATGCACATACACATATACACATATATACACATACACATATATACACATACATACACATGTGCATGCACAATTGCACAGACATACACACACACACACACACACACACACAGATATTTCTCTGTGAGGACAGTGTGTAAATCCAATACCTGCCTCTGGCCTCTTTGGGTCTCTGTGTCCTTCCTTTTTATAATATCAGTTGTTATACTTGGGGCACATCCTAAGTGATTTTTAAAATCTGTTTATACTACATCTACATAAACTTAATGATGCAAAGAGTATGACTTACTGATGGAATCTAAGACCTAGTAGTATGTTGTCCTTAAGCAGATCATTCTGTAATGAATACTGGTTGCAGAGAAAGAGAAAAGGAGGGAGGGAGAGAGGAAAGAAGATTGGTAAAAAGGAAGAAAAAAAGAATCAGTTAAAGCTTATTAGCAACATTTTGGCATGAAATTTAAAAATGTGCTTCAATAGTTTTCTAATCAACATATTAAAAAATACATTAAGTATCAGTGACACATTATCTGAAGTTAACTCACCCACCTTCTGTACTGCAGCAAAGCCCCACGGTTTCCATGAATCTTAGAACATGTAGTTAAATTCCCCTATTCTTTTGTCAAAATCACTACTTTTTGCTTGTCATTAACTTCTCTCTGCTGAAACTACAGGATATCATATCCTTTCCCAAATATGTCTAGAGTACA
Organism: Grammomys surdaster; assembly: GCF_004785775.1. Taxonomy (NCBI): domain Eukaryota; kingdom Metazoa; phylum Chordata; class Mammalia; order Rodentia; family Muridae; genus Grammomys; species Grammomys surdaster. The sequence goes on from NW_021628119.1 coordinate 2,727, forward strand.
GAATATTTTATATCCTACAAAATGGATTCAATTGAGTAGCGGATAGCATTCTGTGGGAGGGGCTGTAGAGGGCTGAAGCTGAGTGAAATGAGCCAGGAGCCAGGAGCAATACCGAACGCCCCATTAGGGTCTGGGGTTCGAGGCCCGTGCTCGACCAGGCACCCAGCTAGCTGCCTTTCACAGCCCACTGCAGGGATCCACAGCATTCTAATTACAAAAAAGGAAAAAAAATTTCAGTGTATCTCCCTATATCTCAGCAAACTGTTCCTGTCTGTCAGTCTGAAAGAACAGAGGAAAGCATCATCCTGAGTTCATGTGTCCATTCGCTTTTACAGGCACAGGGGACTTCTCTGCACATAGTAGAGCTGGTTGGTGAAGGGTCATATTGATTATTTTGGCAATCAAGGAATGAAAAGCAGCAGGATATGCAGAACTGCATCTACTTTGGCTTCACTGATAAATTTTCCCAAGCAGATCTCAGATAGATCCTTGCTCATACTTGCAATTATTAAAAATGACCTTGGTTCAACTAAATCAGACGAGATCTTCTAGGTATTGATGAGGAGCTGTGTGACAGTGCCTTCTATCCCCACGGCATTCATTATGTAAGCAAATCAGGGTTGCTCTGGGGAGTTAATTGTATTCTTTATAAGAAGGCAAGACAATAAAAAGGCAAAGATTTCTTATTTTGTTCTACTTTGCGTTAATGCTACTTGATGATATTAAATTCATACAAACTTTAGGACACATAATTATACTATTCACTAATTAAACAGAAAAAGTCAAGCAAATTAGATATAGTGAGAACAATGTCTTGGCATAGCCCAGTGGGGCTGCTGGATTTAGTGTCATTAAATTATTGTGAGTAGACACTGGCATTAACAGCTTAGTATTTATTATTCTTCTATCTTTAGTTCGTTTTGACAAACTGCAAAAGATTCTAGCTTTACTGTGTTGTGTGGGGGCCTCTAGGTACTTATATAACCACCTCTATAGCTTAATGCAGCAATTTTCTTCATTTAAAAGGATTCATCTTTTTTTTTTATTCTCAGAAGTTTTACAGTATTTGAAACAATTTGTTCCCCTTTAGCAATAAAAGATGCTGTTGTCAGTTAACATTCCTGTCTGTAGCTAACTTAATCCATGCACTAACCCTAGGTCCACACTGTTATCTCTGATATACAGCTAAATGATGGAGCATTTGACTTACTCGTCCATATTTACCCGGCGAAACCTGGGCTTGGATGCCATACAATCTGACTCAGGGTCTGTGTCCTTGACCACCATTATGAGCTTTTTCTGCCTCTCAGTGATCTGGTTAGATCATAATGTAATGTGCATTAGAAAGCAAATACCACTTTTGTTTATTATAGTGGCCATTGACTCACACAGGACCCCATATGTACTTGGAATGTCTCAGAGTGTAAATAGGTCAATAAGAGGAAATGTCTGCATTCTCTAATTCTCATAAATGTAGCCATGTCTGCATATGTTTAAGAAGAAGTTGCTGTGTTAGAGAATTCCCTCCCCTCTCTCCATTCAGTATTCAAAGTTCTCTTTATGGTTGAGTCACTTTTAAGCGCCAGAGATAAAAAGTCCCAGCCCTCTCCTAGAAAGAACTCCAGTCTACTAAAGACAGAACAATGTCTCCCACCTGTTATTGAGAATAAAGAAATCATCTTACTCCTTAAAGAAATGGATAGAAGTACTCTATCTTCTACAGACCTCATCCACTTCTGACACCATCCTTATTACTCTGGTTCTTATGTTTAGAGCCAGATTCCCACACCAGGAGAACTCTGTAACTGATCCAGGAATTTTTGTGACAGACTCCACCATAGCCATCTTTCTCATACACAAATTCATCCATTTTCATCAGTGTACTAATTATTCCTAATCAACAGATGGGAGACAAAAGGACAAAGAAACTTTCTATAGTCTGTAGTACTGAATGATTTTTAAAAATTACTTAAGCCTATTTTGATCAAAATTTAGAGTTTTCTGTGGTAGCCAGTGCGTTGCTCTTTGATCCTGTTTATGGGCTTAAAGCAAAGTAATCATGGTCCAAAATCTCTGTGTTCTCCTACAAGGAAGGAAGGAAGAAAGGAAGGAAGGAAGGAAGGAAGGAAGG
>NW_021628120.1:0-11398 GCF_004785775.1 Grammomys surdaster
AGAAAGAAAGAAAGAAAGAAAGAAAGAAAGAAAGAAAGAAAGAAAGAGAGAGAGAGAGAAAGGAGGAAGAAAGGAAGGAAGGAAGGAAGGAAGGAAGAAGGAAGGAAGGAAGGAAGGAAGCTTCTAGCAATGGTGACTGTGTGGGAAACAAAAAGGTACTAGGAAGGGCAAAGGAGTTTGCTTAGCTGAACAAACTAGGAGCCTCAAACTGTCACATAATACACATAATAACGAAGAGAAAGACTTGGGTGTCTGCTATTGCAGGCAGTGTGGAGCCAAAGAAGAGGTAGCTGAAAACTAGAACCAAATTGTTACCAGTTGTGACTGTTATCGGTCACAACTGGAAGAAAAAAAATTACCTCAGCAAAACATCAAAAAGCTCAACTTCAGGGACCCATGAAACCCCATACATACATTATAACCAATCATTCCAAATACAAGTTTATTGGCCATTTATTGTGCGTTAGAGATGGTACTTCCCCGGACAGTTGAAGGCTGTGAAAGCAAGGATGATGAGTGGTGAATAGCCATTGGTATTGCGTAAATCCTAGGCAGATGGAAGAGATGAACCCATGGACAAATCATCACTAATGACAGAATTAAGCATTATCAGCACAGGTATACCTCAAATGCAGGAAGTGGTGCTCTGAAGGTCTGGCTTTACAAACTGTAGGAATAAAGAACTTTCTCACAGAAGCAGTCTCTAACCACTCAAAAGTGTCCCAACAGACATGAAGACCATGGTAGAACATTCAGAAGATAGACCCATTACCGCAGGCTCTGTGTGTGATGGGAGTGGGAGGGGCGAGGGAAGTAAAGTTAAGAAAGATAATTTTGGACTAGCACCTCAAGTGCTCTCTTGCAAGGTTCAGATAATTCTATACAAAATTCTAGGAGTAGCAGAATGGCATGAGAAGATCTTTCACACTAATATTCTGGCCTTGGGGGATGGGTGGGAGTGGAGAGCTGTGAGCAGGAGGTGCTTTTGATAATGGAGAACCTAGCCAGCTGTGGCGATGGACAGGAGAAGGAAACCAAGATTGTGGCACAGAGGTGGATAAAACGTGGTGATATTTGTCTGTGAGGGGAAGAGAAAGGGAAGTATCAAGGACGTGTAAGACTTAACAGCTTAAGCAAGCAAAAATTCCGTTTTTTACAGAAATATGCATGATGCCACCTAATCTGAATTCACATGCTATTTCTTTAAGAGCTACAGAGAGGGGTGAGATCAATTAAATTTTACTCTACCAGCCTCCCTACCAAATGGTTCCTAAATATAAAATGTGTCCTCTTCCATGTTTCATAAAGCAAAATCATATGTCAAGATACAAGTGCAGCAAGTCACTAGACATTCTTTTTAACGTTATCAAGCACATGACAAGCGTCAGTGTGCCTTGGTGTCCACCTAAATCCATCGCGCTGTAGCAAGTGGCAGAGACCGTAGAAGTGGACATTGGGATCTCAAACTCAAGGACACAGGATGACCGTGTCTCTCTGAAGTTCACCATGAATAAAATTTCAGAGTCAATAAGGAATCTGCCCGTTACTTGTGGCTTATTCACGTAGTAATGTGAGAATAAAGGCCAGATGAGCTGTCATCCTGTTATCCTTCAGTACTGGTAATTTTAACAGTTTCACATCTCTTCTTTATTTTTGATGTAGTCATCCTTTAAAACTCTCAGTGTAATGCAGGGCAGCTTTTCTTTGCTGGCAGTGTTAAGTATACGAAAACCAGTGTCTTCCCGAAGTAGCCAGATCGTGCCCATCTCCCTCTCCCAGAGTCAGTAACATATTTACATTTTCATCCCATAAGCAGTCATTTACAAGTCTTACTCTGGTTTATCGGTCCTGGAAGAATGACAGCATGTCGAGGATAGGCACAGAAGAAGTATCTTCGGGCTTTTCCATCCCTGTTTGGTTCTGAACTTGAGCGTAATTCCAACAGTCCACAGCTGGGTCGCTGCCTCTGGCCCTCAGGCCTAAGCCTTGGCCTACTCTTAAGATCAAGCCAACCCTAATAAAGTATGTGTCTGCGGCTGCTCATCAAATAATTCCTGCAGCTCACCAGTCGTGCTGTGCTACCCCAGTTCTGTTTAATTGGCAGGTCCTGCATCCTTTCCCAACCTCACTCTCCCCCTACCATCCACAGAGCATAACACATACAACACATTACTTTTTAAAACATTTTTTTATTGAAAAAGTCTTTTTCAAACAATGGATTTTGATCACATTTTACCCCAGTTCCTCATAGATCCTTCTTCTCTACCCACTCAACTTTATAGTCAAAAACCAGGCAAAAACAGATATAACCAAACAAAAATGAAAATAAACAAGACCAAGTTTGTTTGTTTGTTTGTTTGTTTAAAATGCCCAAGCAAAGCAAAATAAGACAAAAAATTTTCAAAAATACCTTTGAGTTGGGTTTTGGGTTGACCAACTACTCTTGGGCATTGGGCCAACTTCCAGGTGTGGTTGCTATAACCAGGGAGACTTCACTGGAGAAAACTGATTTTTCCTTTACCAGTGGCTATCAACTACAGATAGCTTCTTGGTTAGGGGTATCTGTGTCTACTTCTCTCCATCCTAGGAACCCTTCTGGTTTTAACCTGTGCATGTGCATGTTGCCACAGTCTCTGTGAGTTCATATAACACCCTACTTTTTAGCCAAAGTTTTAACCAATGGTTCGCTTTGGGCTAGATGACTTTGTCCTGACACCTCTTGTCAGACTTTGAGCCTTCTGTCTGCAGGATTGGGGACAGCCTGACCCAGAGCACCTAGTCCGTGTAGGAGGGAACATGAATCCTATGCACCCTTGAGTACTTCTTTATCTTGGAGGGATGCTTCCTGCTGAAGTAGCTGCTTTAACTGTGCTCTGCTTTTGCTCTCTGCCTCTTGAGCACTGATTTACCTCAGAGCATAGCACCTTTCATCACTATTGCATTTCTATCTGTTCCTCCGTACTTGTTCCATCCCAGTAGGAGGGAGGCCCACATTCCTGGCCCTAAATGGTCCCATCTGCCTCATCCTGCTGCAGCAGCTGATCGTGCCCAAAAGAATTGGACTTGGAGTGTTCTGCTCTTTAGCTCTCCCTGTGCTCCAAGTCAGAGTGGCCCCGTTCCCTGGGATAGTCTATTTTTGATGTTTCAGTAACCTTTCCTTGAACCTATCGAGACTTGCTACTACCAAATTCTGCTTCTCTCGGGTCTCAGAACCTTTATAGTCTCCTTGGATTCTGTCTCTATACTCTGTTTCCCTCCACGGTGGCAGGATTAGATTACTTCCACCCAACAAACTGGAAAATTTCTCATAATGCCAGACCACGGGCTGGTATTGAATAGCTGAGAACCAGGTCAAAAAATCAAGTGCTGAGAATTTATTTCAACTGACTTGAGAGGAATGTACAGATGAGCAAGCCAGTTCCTGTTTATTGACTGGAATTCCTGGACCCATTCAAGCAGGTTCAGATCAGCTGTCTGTGTGGCTAAGGTCTCCACCTCAATTCTACATGGGCATAACAGCATTCCAGCAGGGAATAATGCAGATGAAAGCTTCCTTCTGCACTGCCTGGAAATCTGACTCAGAGTCTTGGACAACTCACTCCTGGTCCTGTTTCCTAATTTTACCAACCATGAAGCCCAAACAGACAGTAAGGATGCTGTGTCTTTCTATGGCCAGACACATGCTATTGATAGAATATTAGACTTTGAGGTAGGCATTTTTGCAATCATTGCAGTATGTAGATTCTAATTAGTCCCAAGAGACAGGGAAGAATTATGCACGTTTGATGGATGAAGAAACTGATACAGAGAAGTTAAGTGACTAGCCCAAGGTTATACAGCCAGCCCATTGAAGGACTGAGAATTTCTATATAAATGCTGCTCATTTTCAATTTTCAGCATACGGTTCACTCATAGAATCTTTTATGGTACCTTTTACAGTGTTTTTTTTTTCAAATAAGGTGTGTTCATCCCTATCTCAGCAATAGATGAATCTGTCTTATAAAAGGAAATATGTGGAGGGAAATAGAAGATTTGGTAAAAAGGTAAAGTCCCCTCAGTTCCCTTGTGACAGAAGCTCAGAATAGACTAGGAGACCTGAAAGTCACCCGACACCCCTGAAAGTCACCCAGCACCCCTGAAAGTCACCCGGCACCCCTGAAAGGAGCCCGGCACCCCGGAAAGGAGCCCAGCACCCCTGAAAAGAGCCCAGAACCCCTGAAAGAAGCCTAGCACCCCTGAAAGGAGCCCAGCACCCTTGCAAGGCACCCAGCACCCCTGAAAGTCACTCGGCACCCCTGAAAGGCACCCAGCATCCCTGAAAGGAACCCACCACACTTGCAAGGCACCCAGAACCCCTGAAAGTCACCCGGCACCCCTGAAAGGAACCCACCACCCTTGCAAGGCACCCAGCACCCCTGAAAGTCACCCAGCATCCCTGAAAGGAACCCACTACACTTGCAAGGCACCCACTGCCATGTCCACAAGGCTTCTAGAGGCAAAAAAAGCAGGTCAACCATTTCCAAGATTCGTGGATCTTTGTGCAGCCAACTTTCTAGGGCATGTATTGGTTTGGTGTTGCCAAGGTCACAGAGGGAAAGGACTCAGTACTGGAAGCAGTGCTTTCTAAGTGATGTCTTATACCAAAAGGAAACACTGGTTTTATAAGTCTCCACCGGACCAAGCATCACACACTCTAATTCTAAGGTTTTCCTCCCTGGAAACAGAGAGCTACTTGGCTTCTCCTTTCTTAAAAACTGAGAAATGATGACAGCCTGTCTGTATCATTGTAACCATCTCAGAATGTGGATATCCTGGAATCACCGGTGACAGGTTTTAAAGAAAGAATTTGGCAAGGGAGAGAAGTCCCTGACAATGGGATGGTGTGAGATTTCCCCGGAGAGTCCAGTTGCCTTTACATCTCAATGAGCATCTCCTACAAGTATCCCCTGCTTCCCACATCCACCACACTCAGCACGCCAATCTCAATGCACTATTTCCCAGGCAAGTTATTCGGCCTATTGAGGTAGGAGTTTTCCTGTGGGCTTGCTGAAGGTGCTTAGAGAAAGATGTATCCTTCAACTGAGAGGTGAAATCCTACCTCAAAAAAACAACTTCTTACAGCCCATGCCAAGTATATGGGTTCTATGTTCTACTCAACCCCAAAGGTTAGGAGTTTTTTAATCATATAACTCCTAAGTTTCCACCATGACTCAGGCCTTGATCAAGATTTCTTTTTTTTTTTAACCCAGAACTGCCAGTTGGACATACAAATAGAATACACAGTCAGCTACCACCACCTAAACCTGTTAACAACACAACCAGATTGTTAGTCTATGAGAAGGGGATTGAGAAGTGTGTAGAATAATCTCCCTGTCTTTATAGGTAAAGCGATTAAGAAAAGAGCATTTAAGACTTTCCAAAACATCCAGAGCTACCCTAGGTTCTTCTTGGAAATAAGTAGGGTGCAATAAATTCTAAAAGCTAAAGAAAATTGGGATAGAGTATCTCAGGCCCCCTGAAACTGTATTTTATGTCCTTTCTGTTCTTCCCGATCTTGTCAACAACCAAGGGTATGTTGGAAGGATGCCATCAAACTCATGAGAGCAACAGCACCAATCGTTCCAGTTCATCCATACTTGAGAGGTTCTTCATGTTTGCAACTTGAGCGTTTGTGTCACACACCCTTAGACACAACTATGCCTCAGCTGCCCTCTAGGGGTGTGTGTTCTCATTCCTCTGGGACTGGGAGCTCCAGACTGGGACAACTTGAAAAATGCTCCATGACATTGTGTGGCTTCTTTCTTGGAAGAGATAACTCAAGAGGAGATGCCTAGACCACCTGTGCTCTTATCCCCTGAACTAACCCTTAGGTCAGTCACAGTGTTTCTGTAAGCCTCATAAAGTCTGAGGCCACTGTGCACTGCAATTGTATGTCCATCTATTTTATGGGAAAATAATACTAAGAACTATGTACCTCCTTCTCCACTTCTTCCTCCTCCTCCATTTCATCTCCATCCTCTTCCTCCTCCTTTGCAAATTTCTTATGTGGCATCAAAAGATAACTCTTGTGTTAGTAACATACATAAGGCATGCCTAGTATTTTATCTTCACGAGCAAAAATATGTGACATCTTTTTAATTCTCAGAAAGCATTGTGTATTTGCAATACTTTCCTTTTAAAAAGAAAAGGAAAGGCCTTGGGGCTGTGTGTGTAGCTCAGTGGCAACATTCTTGCTTAACCTGCAAAGGGTCCTACCTTTAATTCCCAGAAACACACAGGGAGAAAGAAAGAAAGAAAGAAAGAAAGAAAGAAAGAAAGAAAGAAAGAAAGAAAGAAAGAAAGAAAGAAAGAAAGAAAGAAAGGAAGGAAGGTGGGAGGGAGAGAGAGAGAGGGAGGGAGAGAGGGAGGGAAGGAGGGAGAGAGAGAGAGAGAGAGAGAGAGAAGGAGAGAGAGAAATAGATTGGAGAGGAGGGGAGTAGATGGAATTTTTGAATGAGGAAGGAGGAGAAAAGAAAAAGAAGAAGAGTAAGAGGGATGGGAAGCCCTAAGAATCAGTGTGTCATAAGAAAATGATTAAGTGAGCCCTGGGTGTGTTTCTCTTCCATGATCATGATTATATACATTGAACGTAAATTATTTAAGAAAGCAAACTTTTGTTACTAGGAACATGTTTTATTCATTCTTCTGTACCTGGTACTTAGTTATATATGAAGTAAATTATAAGTATTCATTTAATCTTGTCGAATGGATGATTGAAATCTTGTTCAAGCCATGTAATCCCATTGCATAGAATAATCTCTCTCTCTCTCTCTCTCTCTCTCTCTCTCTCTCTCTCTCTCTCTCCTCTCTCTCTCTTCTATCCATTTTTCCTTCTCCACTGATTATTCCCATCAATTGCACTTATCACAATAACTTCTAACTTGAATTTTCAAACTTTTTTTATCCTGTATTGCCTCCAAGTTAGCAGCCCATCCTTAACACCTCATTATAACAAAACCTCTTTGAAGCTCTAACAGGAATCTTCTTTTCTTCCTTTAACAGGAGAAGTTTTCTCTCTAACTCTCTGGCAAGAACTGGCTAAACAGAGTCACCATGACATCCTCATGGACAAATCCAGTTGTCAGCTCTTGGCCCTCATTTTATTTGACTTGAGTGATGAATGGCTTCCCCTTGAATCTGTTCTCTTCCAGTGTTGCGGTTTCTCTTGTTTTTCTATATTTCTGGTTATCCCTCAGTCTCCCTTATTAGGGGTTCCTACTCCAAGAAGATTGAGTATTTCTCCATCCTTTGGTTGCACTAAGGATTACTGTAGTGGTTTGAATAAGAATGGCCCCCATAGACTCACATGCTCGAATGCTTGACTCATAGAGAGTGGTACTATTTGGAGGTGTGGCCTTGTTAGTGTAGTTGTGGCCTTGTTGGAGGAAGTGTGTCACTATTGGGGTAGGCTTTTATGTCCCATATATGCTTAAGCTATACCCAGTGTGATACACAGTCTCCTTCTGCTGCCTATGGATCAAGATGTAGAACTCTCCAAGATGTAGCACCATGTCTCCCTGCATGGTGCTATGCGTCTCACTGTGATGATAATGAACTGAACCTCTGAAACTGTAAGCCAGCACCAATGAAATGTTTTCCTTTATAAGACTTGCCATGGTCATGATGTCTCTTCACAGCAACAGAACCCTAACTAAGACACTTCTTGTTCTTCTTTTATATTCACATTCCTAGATGTTCCCATCAGTCACATGTCTGTATATTCCATATTTACCCTAATGACTTTCACAATTATAGCCTTAGTTCAGACCTCCTTCTTAACGCTGGAGTTTGTAAAAGTATTTCATTATATCATCCAATTGCCTTCTGGATATACCCAGTTAGATGGGTCATAGAAATCTCAACATTAATGTATCTAGAATGTCATCCTAAATTCTACATTACACATACACACACACACACACACACACACACACACACCCTACAATTATATACACTTTTATTTCTCAATCTGGTATGGTGCTCTTTTCATTTCTCTAGTACTCAAAAGAAAAACCCCCATCGTTGAAATCTTTCTTTAATATTCCACACACATTCCATCAGCAGACTCTCTCTGACTCTCTCTAAAAATATCCAGACATTGATGACTACTCCATACTTGCCACCTGTACTGAGTGATCATCCATGAATTACTAAAATAGTCTCCTGACTTGTTCCTCCTCTTCTCTGACCCTAAAGGTTCCTAAAGGCAAAGGGAGTTTTCTGAATTGTAGGAGGGCTCATATTACCTGTCTGCTTAGAACCCTACATTTACTTTCCCATCCCACTAAGAATAAAACCTAAAATCTTTTCAAGGGCACTGGAGGTCCTGCACAAACAGGCTTTGTCTTCCTCTCTAAGTTCATCACATTCCAGTCATTGCATGCTTTGTGTCTAGACCCAGTGGGAAACCTCCTTCCCATCATACCTGCAGCAGGTTGAAATACTATTTCACAGGATAAAGCTTTGTTCAGATGTCTCCACATCAAGAAATTTCTCACACCTTAACACCGTGCCTACCACCTTCTTATACACCTGCCTGTGAATTTGTTTGTTGCTTATTTAGTGGCTAACACCCCCGTCCCTCACACCAAGTTGGAGGCACTGCTAACATTTTTGATTTTGATGTTATTTTCAGTTCGGTTGGTATTTTGAGTTTTGGAGGTTCGGAGTTTTATTTTGTCTCAATTCAACTTAAGTTTTGGGTTTGGGGGTTTTATAACTTTATCTCTCACAGATAGGACAGTACATGGACAGCTGTTTGTGTGCAGTGATTATTTTTGAGTGAGTGAACGAGCCATCTTGGAAGAGGATCCATGGAGAGAATTTTGTTGCTAATATGTGCTTTTGAATCTTCTACTGTGGCCTTCTTAGTACCATGCTTTAAACAATTGAGCTAGAAGGATCAGACAAGATAATAATAATTCTCAGTGAAGGATCTGAGACTAGAGAGTGCCAAGGCTGCTGAGAGGGATGCTGGTTGTTATGGTAACTCTTCAAGTCAGGCAAGTTGGCAGGCAGCATGCACTTATGAAAACATGTTTATGGAGTCTCCTAAACATTTTTCTAAAGGAATTATACATACATTTTGTTTGTTGCTTTCTATTAGGCGTTGTCTACCTTGCATGCACAGTAAGCTGAGGTACCTCACACCATTCCCTAGAAAAAGATTGTGCTAGTTCTTCTAAATATATACATACCTGCATTATCCAATGGGAAGGGGACAGGAGTTAGAGCATAACTTGCTAATTAAAAATTCTAGAAGATTTCATGTAAAAACAAGAAAACCATTCCAGATAGAGTTGAGGCAAACTAAGCACACTGAATGACCTCAATGAAACCATATCCATACTTCTTAGGGGGTGTTCTCCCATCACCCCTGGATTATTTCCTTCTTTGCAGTCTTCTTAAACATATTATCAATTAATACTTGGTGGAGCTCTCACGTATGAAATGGGCCTACACATACAACATTTCTATTCATCTACAGATCAGAGTTGCCAAGTATTATTTTACTTGCTAGTCATAAAATCCCCAATGTTTGTCTCAGGCGTAAGAAGACTAAAATAGTTTTCCTCGGTGTCACAGAGTAGTAGAAAGGATACCCAACCCTCATCTACCTGACTCTAAAGAACATATTTTTGCTTTTTCACATAGTTTTTAAAATACTATCTGAGAAATAACCCTGGTTAGGTATGGAACCTGAAGAGCCTTGGCTCAGTGATGACTGAAATCTTGCTGTTCCAGTGTCAAGAAGGCCAAGGTCAAAGACATCATTCCCACCATGTCACCTCGGCAGTGACTTTCAGGAAGCAAACCATACAGTAAATCTGTCACCCTTGGGCTTTGTTGCTCATTGTTTGAACTCACTTCATCTTTCAGCTTCTCCATCGAGGGAACTTTAGGACAACTCTCTTTATTCACTCCCGTGACCCCTAGCAACCCACTCAGTGAGTGGGCACCATCCAACCCGTAGGATGGTTATTCTTAACTCACAAAACCTCCAGGATCAGTGGCATCACGTGATACGAAACCTACTTCTACCAGGTTCTCAGTAAATAAAGTGGGTCATGCCGTACACCAGTGTTTTTCTCACATGACAATTTCCTCTCTAACCACCATACAAGCAGAAAGGAAAGATCTTTATAGAAACAAGCTCTCCATGGGAGTACCTTGACACATATAGACACAGAATGGTGAAACACTGCAGGCCCCTCACATCCCTTATTCTGGATTAACATGCCAACTAGAGTCTTCAATACAGTCCCTCAGTTCTTATATCCATCCTCTAGACTTTCCTGGAATCATCTTACAAGGCCGAAATACAATCCCATCAGTCCCCTAACTCAAACCTCTATTATTCAATATGTACTGTTTTTAAAGTCTAAATTCTGGAGTTGCATTTAAGGCCATCTGCGGTGGAGAGACCTTAGCCAGCTTGAAACCCCATTATTGTTGTAGTTCCTTAAACATGCCCCAGCCTTCATCCCTCTTTCCCACCCTCTTTCTCTCCCCCAGGTCACAGCCCAGTGTCAATAGTCACCCATGTCACCATCACCGAGTTTGTGACTCCACCCTTGATCTCTCTCCTACAGACCAGGCCCATTATTCCATATGGAGAAACCAGAGACACCTCAACCCAGCATCCTCCTCAGATCTGCTCTCCCGTGTCAGAAGAGCATTATTAGTTTTTCATTGCTAAGCCAGAATTCTGAATGGCAGCTGTGTCTTCACCCCTCTCCTGATGCCATCTTCACAGCCTGCTTTTGATTGTCAGTGACTTGATAGAATTCTTTTCCTCTCAGCAAGACTTTGAGACCCAGGAATGTTTCACATTTGTCACTGAGTCTCTAGACTTCAAATCAATGCGTTTGCAAGTAACAAATAATTATGTTTTTCTGACAAAGAGAAGTGTATTACTTATCTATTGATTATAGTCACTGATTTTAAAAGTAGTGGATTCAAACTATACAGATGAATAAGATTATGCAAGAATTTGTGGTTCTATGTTTAAGGAAATCGGAGGAGAAGAGTCCTATCTTGTAAGTAGGTAGGACTAGCCAAGACAGTGATCTTGCGTAAGTTTCAGCAGATGATGCCTAACCTTGAAATCTACTTTGGTAGGTGTAGCTTTACCAGCAGCAACTGAACAAAGGAATAAGAATGTAAGAAGCTTACGAGGGTTAATTGGAAGCTCATCAGTGTGATAGATAGTATCAGTGTTTGGATGTTTAACTGCGTTTCCTGTGACAACTGTAACGAATTAGAACACACTAGCTGACTTTAGAAAGAAATAAAGGAAGAAAGGAAGGGAGAGAGGAAGGAAGGAAGGAAGGAAGGAAGGAAGGAAGGAAGGAAGGAA
>NW_021628121.1:0-2530 GCF_004785775.1 Grammomys surdaster
GGAAGGAAGGAAGGAAGGAAGGAAGGAAGGAAGGAAGGAACAAAAAAACAAAGAAACAAAGAAACAAAGCAGCAGATCAGTGGTAGAGTGTGTGCCTCCCAAACATGAGGCTCTGAATTTGATCCCCAGTACAAACACACCACACTGTCCCCTTATTCTCTCAAGGTTCTGGAGGTCATTGGTGGGCTAATAAGAAAGGTGTTGGCAGCATATCACTCCCTGAAGACATTTTAAGGAAACTAGGGCCCTACCTTCCACTAGCATCTGATAGCTGATAGACAAACCTTGACTTGTAACCATTTTCACTCTCCTCTCTGCCTCTACAGTCACAGTGCTTCCTCAATTGTCTGTCAAATCTCCCTTTGCCTCTGTTTTATCAGATGCAAGGGTCTGTATTTAGGGCCCATGGAAATAATCCAGGATAACCTTCCCCATCTCCAAACCTTTAATTTAAATGTATCTGCAAAGATCTCTTTTCTAAGTAAAGTAATATTTGTAAATTCCGTGGATCAGGACCCAGCATCTTTGAAACAGTGCTCATCCTGCTTCCAACACTGAAGTTCTGCCCAGGCACCAGCATGAAGTGGATATTGGTTGCTGCTACTGTTTTGTGGCTATTGTTGTTGTTATCCTAAGACCAAAAGTTTTATCTAATACCTCTACACATATGTTAGAGTGTTATAGTAGTTTAAGTAGGTATGGCCCTATAGACTCATGAATGCTAGGCCAATAGTGAGTGGTACTATTAGGATGTAGCCTTATTGGAGAAAGTATGTCACTGTGAGGGCTGGTTTTAAGGTCTCACATGCTCAGGTTACCCCCAGTGTGGCAGACAATCTCTCTGTGAATCAAGATGAAGAATTCTCAGCTCCTCCAGCACATGTCTGCCTATAAACGGCCATGTTTCCCTGCTATAAGAATGGACTGAACCTCTGAAACTGCAAGACAGCCCCAATTAAATGTTTTCTTTTATAAGAGCTGCTGGGGTCACAGTGTCTCTTCACAACAATAAAACCCTAATTAAGACAAGAATCCTTGGAAACTTTTTACTCTTTACAACCCTTGAGTCCTAATGGTAGAAGGCCAATGATTTTCAAGTCAAATGTATTTTTAAAATGTCTGATCTTGAACTGTTATCTGCAATCATTTCTCACTGGGCTATTTTTACGTTTTCCCTTTTTAAAAAAAAATAAACAAAACATTTATTTCTTTAATTAGTGTGTGTGCATGCCATAGCAGGCGTGTCAGGGATCAGAAGACAACCTGTGAGAATCAATATGTCCTTGCACCATGTGGGTCCCAGGAATCCAACTTAGGTCATCACGAGGCTTGGTGGATACACTTAGCCATCTTGCCAGCCACTCATGTGGTTTTTGGAAACCATTTTTCATATAGTTCAGGCTGGCTTCAAATTTGCTATGTAGCTAAGGAAGATTGCCCGCCTCCACTTTGAGAGTGCTAGGATTACAGGTTTGTGACATCATCCCTCAATTTATGGACTTGAACCCAGGGCTTCGTTCAAGCTAGACAAGCACCCTACCAACCGTGCCATTGCTCCAAGTGCCATCACTTTTGACAGCACGTTCATTTTCATCTACTCTTCCCTGATGGACATGTACAGTTACTTTTATAGGAAGTGAGAAGCACATACAGTATTTCATTCAAGCATGTGAAGAGAAGCTTATCTGCAGTCTGGTGGGTGGGTGGGCTGGAGATCTGGTGGGTGGGTGGGCTCACAGCATAGCAGAACATAATATTGAATTTTAATTTGGTAAATAAGATAGCTTCTTTCCTGAAACCTCTTTCTGCAAGTGAAAAACTGTGAGTTAGCTACTGAGTTTAGCACCAGGCACTGTACAGTCACCTTCTCAGGAAAGGGCGCCACACAGAGCTACATAATAAAAAATATGCTTCATTAAAGTGTTCTCACATGAGAGTAACCAAGTCTACTCCTTCCTCACATACACCAATAATCCGGAGGAAAACTTCAGATGTTTTACTACTATAAAGTCATCTAGACTCTTGTTTTGTTTAGGAGCAAGGTAATAGAGGCTTCTAAATACTTAGTTTTATGCATATGGTTGTTCCACCTGCATACATGTCTCTGCCTCATTGGTACTAGAGTTACTGGCAGTCATGAGACACCATGTGACCGTATGGTTGCTTGGAATGGAACCAAGGTCCTGTACAGCAACATTCAGTTGACATCAGGTATCTCTCTAGCACAAAGATAATAGAATTTTTATAATCTAAACCAATTTTGTACTCTGTTGCATTCATATTTCGCAGGTTCTGTATTATATAATAATTATTTTTAAAGGTAGTTTTTCCCAGGGCTATTGAGATTTCTCAGCAAGTAAAAGTGCTTGCCACCAGGTCTGATGATCTGAGTTTAAACCCTGGAACCTGTATAATGGAAGGAAAGAACTGACTCCCACAGGTGGTCCTCTGACTTCCACAAGTCCTCTGTGGAGCTTGTACACACACACACACACACAGAGAAAGAGAGAGAGAGAGAGAGAGAGAGAGA
>NW_021628122.1:0-25472 GCF_004785775.1 Grammomys surdaster
ATACCATACCATACCATACCATACCATACCATACCATACCATACCATACCATACCATACCATACTAATTGTGGACTATACTATGGTACAGTGTTTGTACATCCAAGGAATCTTTACCCATTTCACAAAGGATAAGACTGAGGCATGAGTCAGTGAAGGCAGTAAGGAGGGTTCTGTGTTTCCAGCTCATGTGGAATGCATGTGTCTTTCTTACCCTGATTCCATGCTGGAGATAAGCTTAGCAAAGATGTAATAAAAAACTGACCCACAATTGACTTTTACCCATTTCCTGATCTCAAGAGAATTTCAATGTCAATTGGGCCATACATTTTTATTTTTAATGGAGAAACTACCCTTCATTTCTTTTCCTAAACCAGCCAAGGATCCTGAAAGCTGCTTTTTTTTTTTTTGAGAAAGGAATATACTTAAGTTACATCTAATTAGACACATATTTACAATGACGGTTGGTCAATATCCAAACTTGAGACACTGTACTGAAGAACCCTCACTAGAAATGTAAATCTAAAATTTCAGCTGGTGATTAAAATACCACCTTAATTCAGCAAATCTCAAGAATGACTCTATGATTCAGCCTAGCACAGTGTAAGATGACAACTGTAGGCTGACCTTCTGAGCCTAGGAATACCTTTTCTTTTGCAGTGTTTTATTGCCCCATACTTATAAATACTCTTATCAATCACAGACAGTTTTCTTAAGATACACAGGTATGCAAATGCAGCACATCACACCACCCTCTTCCCCTGACCCATCCCAATACAAACATGATAGTAAAGATACAAAGTTTTTTTTAAAACCAATAACATCTTTGATTTACACTTTGATCATCATATGAATTAAATTTTGTTTTTGCAAATTTATTTTGGTTTTCCTACTGATTATTTTAATTTTTTCCTACACATGACTACTGAGTAAACCATCTTAAACCATCCCTTTTCTCCTCTATTTTAATATTGCAATAGCTTTTCTGGGTATTGTGTCTTGAATGAATCAGACCTTCACCTTTCTGCCTTTCAAGCTGGAGAGGTTAAAAATGTGAAAAATATATTAAACGTTCACTTCCCACAATCTTTTGTACACGAGGCTCTTGGTGTGATGTGTTCCATTCCTGTGGAATGGAAGCTGGGTCTTTGACCTTCTTGAGGAAGGCATGTGTGAGTGGATGTTTGCATTTTCATGTTCTCTTGTTCACCATTTTCTTCCTTCTGCAACGCCTTCTTGGTTTTGGCACAATTTCTGGACTCCTAGATACCGTTGTTTGGCTGGTAGTTTGATTTGGAATTTTTTCAAAGTTGGTTATGGAGGAGCAATCTAGGATCTTTTTATTAACAAACAATAGGAAGGCAATAAATGCTTACTTCCCTACCATATATTTATTTTCAGATCGAAATACCTAGTTTCTTTTTGATTGAACTCTGATTCATATTGAAATTTTAAAGACAATCAGAGTTCTCTCTCAGCTTCAGCTCATTAAACATAATCTTAATAACTTCAAACCTACCACTTTGAAATTTTTGCTCAATGAGGCCCTATCTCGGTGGTTTCAGTCACTGTCTCATTCTCTCTGTTTGAAATGTTCTTTGGTTCTTCCTTCAAGTCATTTGCTTTGTTTGACCATAATTTTAGAAGAAATCAAGACATTTGTACCTTAGGTGCATTCATTCCTTGTACTTTAATTATGCAGTAACTTGAGATACTGGCACAAAAGTCAGCCCCTTGCTTCACAGGGGCACTGTCAACCTAGGGTGGGAGGTGAGTGAGTGAAGACACAAATTCTTAAGAGGCAACACATTGTCCCTCAACACATTGATCCTCCCCTCAATGGTTGGCACAGCATTGGTGTTAATCAATGTCTGTGAATGTGGTTTGATGTGACATGTCTGGGTGAAATTATGAATAGGGAAATTCACAGGGCAGCACTTGATGCCATGAAAGAGGCACTGTCAGTTCCACTTTATGGATTCAAAGTCCACGTTGCGTTTCACTTGCTCTAAGATAATGGTTTGTTACCACTTTGATCCTTTCTGAAAGCCTCTGTGATTTCTATGGAAGGAAAATATGCTGATTCCTCCTTTCTTCATACAACTCAACACTGTTTGCATTAATGTCCCTCAGATGACACACCCTCTAACTTGAGCTTCATCTGAACATTTAAAAACTGTACTTGATTAGCACCTCTATACCTGAAGGAAAAATATGAATAAACTAGCATTTTTATATAGCATTAATGTTTGGTGAAATTAAGTGCATACTTTCAAAAGGTTTCAATTGAATTTGTATTAAAGCAAACAAGCAAGCAAAAAGACAACCAACAAGGAGGAAATCATTTTTTCCCCAGCTTTTCTGTCTCAGACCATGGTACATGTCAGAGCTAGCCACTATTAAGCACATGTACAATTTAGAGTGATTTACATGCTCACTTCTTTATGATTTCCACCTGTGCAGGATTAAGGAGCTGGAGTATCTAGAACATGCTCTTTCTCAATCATTTTGTTTATTAGTTATTGCACAGCCGACTTCTTGCCCTGAAATGGATGCCAAGCCTGTATTTCATAGGAGCTCTCTACCTGCTCCCATCACTCCTAATTGGATCAGGTTGGCTCTTACTTTTCTGATAAGGCTGGCTTGTTCTAAGTTCTCCTCTCCTCTCCTTTCAACTTGATGTAACTCCTGGGGATGGCATATATCTCTAACTCAAGTTTTAATTTTGACATCAAACTTAGTTCATTTCCCCATGGTTCTGTCCAAAGTCGAGGAGCTAAGAGTTTGCCTTCCTGCTCAGAATCCTTCTAGTACTTAAAGCTGGTGATTACTTTTCTATTTATAAATACAAAAGGAGAATCCAAATGGGGATAGTGTGTATTCCAAAGGGACGCATTGAAGCCTAAATCTCTACTGTCTGATCCCCTTATTGGGAAATAGTGTCTTGGTATGAAAGGAATCAAGTTAAAATGGACTATACTCAGTGTTCCTGGTTCCTAATCTAATACAACTGACTTATTTGCAAGAAGAGAGAGGAGAAGCAAGAAAGTGGTATCATAGAGGTACGCAGGATGACATTGGGTCATGGAGGCTAAGAGTGGAGTCCTGCTTCAAATAGAAAAGCATGTTGGGCAACAAAGAGAAGCTTCTGGTGTGATACTCATAGGTTTGCACAGGAGTTTGGTTTTGTTATCACCTTGACTTTGGATTTCTAGCTTGAAGAATGGTAAAGGAGGACTTTCTTCTGTCTTGAGCCCTGGATTTATATAGGTTGTACCTGCTATCCTAAAAATGTAATGTAGGATCTTAAACAAGATGTGGCCTATGTCTGGCCATTGAAGTTAAGAGAAATAAAGCTGTGAGTGTAGTGTGGACCTCTATTTCACAGGTGAGGAAACTGAAACTAGACTCTAAGGGACTTGATCAAAGCAACTCACCTACCAGGAAAAAGCTCATTTTTGGTTCTTTAGGCTAAAACCCACACACTTTGTAGTCTACTCTGTATGCCTGGCTTTTGGACAAGAAGTCTTTGGGATATAATTCATTTTAACTGTGTCATTGTATATATTTAGGCTAGTGCACATCTGAATTCAGGGCTGAACTCAGGTACTTTAACTTAGATCAGCTTAGGCAAATAGGTGTCTGGCTAGCTGTGTCACATAGGTGAAGGGACTCACTCTTCTCCTCACCCTATCTCCACCAACATCAGTGGAGTCCAAATCACCATTCTCCCTCAACAGAGTCATAACACCAGCCTCCTACTGGGGGAGTCCCTGTCCTCTCATGCCATCCTCTTCTCAGATTGGCCAGACTATCTAAACATTTGCCTCCCACAGTAATAGCTTTATCCAGAGTCTCAACAGAACACAAAGACTGCTAACCTGGGACCACAATGTCTTCCAAGCCCCCTGACCTCATTTCTTGTCTCTCCTTCCCTTATTAATTATCCTACAGCTTCACATTTTTGTTTTCCCCACCCCTCTGCTTCAATCTATCAAGCATAGTTGCATGTCTTGCTTTTGTACCAGGTCTTTCCTATACTTCAGCTCTTTCATATACTTAACCATTCAGGTGGCAGTTCAGATAATTTCTCTTCAGGATGACTTGAAGTCAAAGCATCCCCTGTGTTTGCTCTACTGAGGTTTTAGGTTTTATTTTCACCATAGACTTGGTTAATATTTCTAAATGAAGTCCTTTTTTATTGTTTGTTTCTCTTACAAGTCCTGGATATTTAGCAGGAAAAAAACTGTGTGTATTTTTTTTTCCTGTGTTGAATTTCCAACAAACAATTCAGTGTTTGGTCCAGAATTAATGCTAAGTAAGGATTAGTTGAATGAACCCCAGCTTAGAAGTAATATCCAAGCTTTCCAGATATTGTTGTGCGTCGTGTGCTTGTCTAAGTTGAACACCAATGGTGCCATTCACTGCATCCCAGTGAATTAGAAACAATTTCAACCCTCATGGTACAGATGAGACACTGAGGAAAAAATGACATTACAAGACTTACTTCAGGTTAGAAAAACGGATTGTCACAGAGGTAGGATTCAAATCCAGGGTCGGGCAGGCTTGCTCTCTGACACTATACTCTCTGTTCATAGATTGTACACAAAATAAAGTATCTCTTTTTGTTGTCGCCAACAGTGACAATGTCAGAAAACAAGTGTGGAATGT
Organism: Grammomys surdaster; assembly: GCF_004785775.1. NCBI lineage: Eukaryota > Metazoa > Chordata > Mammalia > Rodentia > Muridae > Grammomys > Grammomys surdaster. Next base: position 4,671 of record NW_021628122.1, read on the forward strand.
GAAGGCAATGCTCCTTTCTGTTTTGTGAGAGATGACCAGCTCACTTCTCAGATGAATCCGTGGCTTCGTACATAGAGTCAGGAAGTGGCCCCATGCTTTGCAGTCTCACTGGATTCAAAGGTTTTCTTCTGGCAACATTTACTTTGGTCCTTTCTGGATTCGGGGACATAATCCAGACAAGCCAATGGGTCCCAGGATAGTGAGAGTTCTTAGAAACAAAGGGGTCATGACAGCATTGTTGAATACTTCTCCTCCTCCTCGTATGCCTCTGGTTAATTTCTACTCCTGTATTAGCAGAGCTGGCTGGGACACAGGCCCCATTTAGCAAAACGATGAAACACAAACGTTTATTGAAACTGTGTTTCGAATCAACAGGGTTTTCCTCAGATTGAGTTGCCGCCAATTATCCTCTATGCAATTATGGTGATCCCAGAAGCAAGCAGATGGGGAAGAGTTTTGTTTTCAAATGGAGGGGAAACCAATATGTAGGAAGAAAAGGCAGCTTGTTCATTTGAACAGACTCCAGGTGGCTGGTTGCCAACAGGCAGAGAGCTGGGGAGGCAGGGCTGGCCCTGGATCAGTTTGACTGCCCACAGACCAGAACAGCCACTGAGACAAGGCTGGGCTCTGCTCATCTCGTCTGCCCTCAGCCAGACTGTCTGTGGGAGTAGAGGCAGAGTGAGCAACAGCCCTAGAGGCCCTCCTAGGTCAGGGTTCTGATTTAGATGCCACTGTATCTAGAGTCCTGGTATTTTGTTATTGTTTAAAAGCAACATATTGGTATGTTTTGTAAGAGACAAAAACTCAAGAAGACATAAAATCTTAAACCATATGGCCAACCTCCTTGTGTGGCCTTGATCATTTTGTAATTTTGCAAAACCTAAAAGATATTTTAGTTTCTTAAGAATTCTATTCTACCAAATTTCTTTTTAGATTCTACTTTTGAGGTGACCATTCACAAAGAAACAGAGAACAGTACTGTGGTTGGCATAATTATTCTACCTTGGGCTTTTAGTCATAATTAAATTATGTACCTAGAGTTCAAAGAAACATTAAATAGATACCAGGGAGCAAAGCCTTCTAACCTTACAATTTTGAAGGCAGAAATAGGATCATGAATTCATGTCCAGCATGTGCTTGTCTAATGCTGGGGGACATAGTATACTGATGGGGTGCTTGCCTACAAGATAGAGGTCCTCAGTTTGACTACCAGCAGTAAAAATAAGAACACCCATTAGTGAAGTTCTAAGAATATCAGTCTTTAGAAGGACTTGTTTGTCTTTTGACAATATGGCAACATTATGGGACTGAAATAAATTCAAAGTGCAGAAAACATAGGAATGATATTCACTTTTTGTCAGTAAATTAATTGTTGTGGGAAAGGTATAATTAAATGAGGAAATTTTCTATGCAAAATATCAGCCTATCATAAGCAGTGATTTGGCAGCATCACTCAGAAAAATTAACCATTTCCACCAGAAAATAATACGTTAAAATAGTTGTATAACTTCAGACTCAATCCCTGTGTGTTTGTGTGTGTGTGCACATAATGTCAATAGGACAGAGAGGTCAACTCTCTGAGATTTTAGTTCATTTCTCCTGATTAAGGCAATACTCTCAGATTCTTCAATGAAATTTACTCATTGATCTTAAAGCATACTTTTGTGGTTAGATGGGGGAATGCCCAGATAGATTGTAGGCTTCTTAAGAAGCTGATTGACTCTGTGTTCACCAACACAAGATTTTTCAGAGCTTAGCTGTCGATGCCATATATGTGTACTTGTTTCCGGAAGGGTACAGTTCAGAAATGCCAGGCTACATAAACCAAATCTGGCCATACAATAAGATGTATGTTATATGTTCTGATTGGGAGGGGAAGAAATCCCAGGAAACTACTCATTGGCATAAAAGAACTTTGGAAATGCTACAAAAAGACAATAATATTGCTCTTGGTTTAATAGGTGATCTGTCCCATGAAATAAAGCTGTGGGGCCACGTTTGTCTTGGTTAATAATGTCAGGAGAATGAGGAGGATTAGCTGTAATAACAGTAATAACTGTGTCATATAACTGCAGAGGCAGGATTTTCATCTGCAGCCTCATAGTATATGACCTTTGTTAAGCTTCTACCTGTTGATTTTCCAAAGCAAAATTGGCTTGTCTGTTCTGTAGAGGCAAGGGAAGCTCAAATAGTTCATTTCCCCACCCCAGATTGAGTCATGGTGTTGTTTGGGAATGATTTAGTGTCCCAGATATCCCTTTTGAATTCTGTTAGATTTTCAGAAAAAGAAAGTTGGACATTAGCAAATACATTGTTCCTGTGACACTAAATTGGGAACATAAAAGCTATACTTACAAAATTTTCTTGTCATTTATTCCTTCTCATCTTTTAAAACAATGCATAAAATCCCAAATCACAACTTTATTTTCCATGTATGATGCTTTGTTGACCTCTCATGATAGAGTTAGCCACAGCATAATCTTCAAATATACTTGCTTGTTAGATCTGCCAAATGATTTTCAGTGAGTCCACTGCCACATGTTTCCCATACTGTTGGCTTATGACTTCTTGGTAGAGACCAAATATTCCTTATTTTTGGATCACTATCTATAGAGGCTGGTTAATGCCGAGTATTTACTAAAAGTGCAAGCAAATTTTCTACCTGACATAGTTTGTATTTCTATTGCAGTTCTCCACTTGATTCATGTAGTGCCATAGTTGGCTGGACTAGTGGAAGATAGAAGAACAGATTGACATAGTTAGAGAGTGCTTATATTGCTGAAGGTTTAGTAACTCATTAGTGATGCTTGGGGGTGTGTGTGTCAAAGTTCTTGTTTTCTAATTAGCATTTTGGAGTTTGGACCAACCCAGGTGATGCTGGCTGGTAATAAATTTTTGTCATCATTCCTTATCTATTATACAGTGTTAAGTTTTTTTTTTTAAATCTCATTTTCCATTATCTTTTTGTGTTTTACTTCCCTCTATATCATGACTATTTTCTTTTATCCCCTTCTCCTTGTTTTCCTCCAGATTGCAGCTTTATTCCTGCTGGTATCCATGTTTTCTATGATTGCTTAGATTTAGCCATGTTGAGGTATTCTCTGGAAGTCCTTAACAACAATTTGCAATTATCTCTCAGAATTTGTGAGAAAATCTAATCATCAAACTCTAAGGTAGCCTAGATGACCGTATTGAGCCATGTTTCGATGCTTGATGGACTTAGTAATTATGTTTTGGTCTTGTCTTCAGTGGTTTTCTTCTACAATGAATTCACCCTGTCTTTCAAGGCTCATCATAATCATAATTTTACACCAGAATCTCTCTAAAGGATTCTGTTTATTGAAAACATAGTGCTGCCCGTCCATATCTCCCACTAATCAAATGTTGCTCATAGAATCAGCTGTATCATCATAGGCAATTTTTGACTGGTTTTCCTCACCTACATATACAAAAGATACATTTTAATGCCTATGATTTGTAATAGTGCATAGAAACCTCTCTGGGCTCTCTGGCCTCAAAAATATGATGATAGTCCAATGACATGCACATTTATGTAGTGTTTCATAAAGGTTTTTTTGTGTATGTATATCCCTTTTGTTCTACATTTATGTTGCAATTTTCCACATTCATGTCTCCTTTCTGTACAAGATAAACAGAGTAAAGTTCTATAGTCTCACTTTATATATGAATTGAATGATAATCATAGAAATAAAATAGTTAGCTTTTATATACTTTAAGGGTACTGATAATGATGGTGCTGATGTTGATGATTTGGGTGGTGGTGTAGTGATGACGACGGCAGCAATGGCAGCAGCATTGATGATGATGCTATTGGTGGTGATGATGATGATGGTGGTGGTAGTGGTGGTAGTTGGGATGATGCTGGTAGTCATAGTGTCAGTGTCAATGATGACCAGTCATTTTTGCAGGAAGAATCTTCCAGTGTCATATACTTTTGTGAATTTTGTTTCAATCAGTGAACTTCTTGTTGCCAAGACCTTGATATGCTCTTCTCTTTCTTAAGTTTGTCATCAACTCCTGAGTTGGTTCAAGTCTCTCATTACTATTCTGATATGACAGTGAACGCTCCAGGAGGAGGGTCTGCCAAAAACTCCAGCCAAAATATGACAATGACAATCCAATTCTTATGCTGATTTTAACCACAAAATAGCTACAACATCATGGACCACTGCACAGAGAAAAATAAGAAAGCCAGTCAAAGATGGCAAACAGCAGAGCCCCAGCAGGGGATGGAAATAGTGTGAAAGATCCAAATATGGTGCCTTCAGTCATTTCTCTCAGACATCATGTTGATGAAGTTTCCATGTCACCAGAAAAAAGTCCACCTGATTCTAATATCAGACACTTAAACCTTTGCTCCAAAGTAGGCCAAATTTACTCAAGCAGAGCCAGAGTTAATGTGTAAATTTCTCCCTAGGGTGTCCTTCATTTTGGAATGAATGACTTATTACCATGGAAAAATTTCAGTCATTCATGAGTGGGCAGATTTGGGAGGTTTGGAAGAGGAGGGACTGGCAGGACTTTTCTAAGCATTATTACAAGGAAATGCAATGCATACTGATTGAGTATACTCCCCTTTGTTTATTTTGAGTTGCCTTTACTCTTTGTTATCCAACTCTGTCTGTCACCTGTAAAAGTGCAAAGTAGTCCTTGGTCTCCAGGCTCTTTAAGACCTTAGTTATGGGAACCATTCTACCAAGAACCTCAACACTCTTTTTTGCTTGTCATTGATTAATATTATTATATTACAGAGGAAAAACTGAAAATTCTCTTTTCGTCTCTTGCATTCTTTCTCCCTTCTACTCTGCGCATCTATCACTATGTCCATCTGTCATCTTATAGAATAGCTGCTGTGATAACCTTGTATATGTATCTCTGGAAGCTGAGAAGTTAGGTCACTATCCACTTCCTTTTGCATGCTTTAGACTAGGAAGAGATTACAGTTTAAATCTAAAATACCCCTGAGAGATGCATAATTCGAGTACTTTGTTCTCCAGGTAGCTGCTTATTTTCTTAAGTTAACAGAAAAATTCTTTGAGAATTTCAAACATGAATATAGTATATTTTGATTGAATCATCATCTTCTCCTCTCCTTCTCCTCCTCCTTCTTCCTCTTCTCCCTCCTCCTCCTCCTCTTTTTTCTCCCTTCCTCCCTTTCTCTCTCTCTCTCTCTCTCTCTTTCTCTCTCTCTCTTTCTCTCTCTGTTCATCTCTTCCTGTACTCTATGCCAGCACTCTCCCCTTCCCACTTATTGTGTTCTTTCTTTAAAAACACTGAGCCTAGTTAGTGCTTCCATATGCACATGGTTGTAGGGTCACCCACTGGAACAAGGGAAAGATATCAAAGGTATCATCTAAAGAGATTGACTCTCCCTTCTTTCACTAGCAATCAGTTGCCCATAGATTCCCCAGGTCCTCAGGATTCTTGTTCATATCCATCTATAATACTTGGGACTGTGTAAGGGTATTCTGGTTCAAAGCTGGGCATGGGCCTAGAACCCCGAGACTCTATGTGAGAACCGGCAGGAGTTTGGCTGCACCCCTAGAACACAGAGTCCTGACATGAAGTCTCCTCTCCAAAGGCATACATTGTTCAGTCATGTAGGACATTATAGCCCCTCCCAAAGTATACAGGTAGAGGGCGTGACCATAGGCCTCAGGCCCTAGGGATTTACATACTAATGAAGGCCAGAGGGCGGAGCAAATTAAGCATGCCTCCCCAGATCTTCCACAGATCCTCCCCCTTTCTCCCTCCCTATTTAACTTGGGACTGCCCTGAGTTTTGGGGAGTACACCCAGATCCATCCACCATCCACCATGACAATAAATTTTTGGAACCAAGGGCTTCCTCGTGTCATTGGGGCCTGCCACCACCAAAGCCTCCAGGCTGCTGGAACCCTAGACCTTGTCCTGCATGTGGGACCTGTAGCTCGTGGAAAGCCTCTGGGACTCCTCCACAGCTGCTGCTTTCTTTTGCCCACATGATCCTATGCAGGTCTTGTGGATTTTGTCAAAGGCACTGTGAATTCATGAATGCAACATCTCTTTCATAGCTGGAAAATACTGTGGTGCAGCAATCTTTCACTACCTTTGGCTCTTATTTTCTGTCTACTTCTGCTTCCTTAATGATCTCTGAGTTCTTGGACAAGCAAGTGAAATATACATGCCCCACTTAGAGATGATCTTCCACAATTTCTTATTCTTTATACTTTGACCATTTGAGAATCTCTCTATTCACTACTGTATTATAAAAAGCCTTTTTGATAGGCTCATGGAACTTTAAAAAGATTGGTGAAACATGCTGTTGCTGAGACAAAGAATGATGCAGACCTTTGAGCTTGCTGGGTGCCCTGACAAGGGTGATTGGGGAGCTGTATTGGACATATATTCCTGATCCACCTTTGCTTTCCTATATCTCAGATGGAACAAGCTGCCTTGCCTCACATTTTTAGACCTTGTGGGACAGAGAATCAAAAAGAGAAATTATAATATCTCTTGTATTTTTCTTAAAGGTGATCAGCTATTAGGACTCAATCAGGTACTGATCTAGAAATCAATCCAATATTGGAAATAGCAGTCTACATTTGGAAAGTTGGATCTGAACATTTTCAGAGACATATTTAGAAGTTAGCTATAGTTCACTATGATGTTATGAGAGCAAGAGATAAAGGTGAGACAGGATCTGGACTTCAAACAAAGGTTAGTACATGTTTTAAGGCTCTTTTAATTGTCAAGCTAAAATTGGTTTTGTCTCTTCTACAGTATTTATTGTAAGTTGCATTGACTGTATAATTTCCAATTGTGTTAGTATGTTGAAACCTGGCATGTCTGTTATGGGGGTCTATCAACCAGCTTTTGTCTTACTGCCCTGAGTATTAGAAAACCTTGATTCTCTGAAAAGAGCTTGAAAGTGCTAGAAGAAGTATGTTAGACTTTAAGCAGAAGCAAGAGGGTAGCGGGCTTGATTTTTGTTGATATAACAGCTTTAATTCCATTAATTGCTAGCACTACTGCTTCTGAAATAGCATTGAAACAAGGAGTTAAGACAACTATTTTTGTTAACCATGCAGCAAAAAAATGTTACTAACGTATTGAGTATACAAAAGGATTTATATAGGTATCTGGAACAATGACTGATGCTCTATAACCTATTCAAATTATCTGAAGGAGGTTCAGGGTTCAAGAGTTAGGAGCCATCCCAGGTGTCATGACAAATATCATTGGAGTAGTGTTACCTCTAAAATTTACAATGATTGTCATTATAGTTAGAAAAAAGTTTAAAGACACCTGTGGGTATTTGGCATAATCCTAGCACCTCTCTGGGTATGTTAATTTTGCATAGTGCGATTATGAATTTAAAGAATGCTACTCTGTTGAGCTTTGATGCTGCAGATAATGCCATAATGGACTGTGGTCAGTATTTCCATGTTAGTCAAACCTTAGGAATGGTATATATAGCTTGATCAGGTTAGTCCTTCTTGTCCTGGGAATACTTTTATTCCTGCCCATCATGTTAAAGCTTGTCTCTAACTACATCAACAGGCTGGCAGCCAAGGTACATGACTTGAAACTAAAAATGGACCCCCAGACAGAGTTATTAATTTAACAGGCTGGCAAGCCAAGGACGGGTAAGATTATGCACAGAGCCTTACCAACCTAAGATAGAAGTGCATTGCTTATGATAATGCATATTCCACAACTGGTAAGGAAGGCTTTCTTGTCAGAATGACCTAAGACAGACTCAGTCTCATTTATGCAATAAAAAAGGGGAAGATGTGGAGAACTTTTGGGGCTGCCTGGCAGGAATTTGACATAGGCCAAGGACAAGGAACTGAACTGCAGGCAGAAATCTGACATTGGGCTGGAACAAAGAAGTAATTTCAGGCAGAAATCTAAATCCTAAACTTGAACAAAGAAGAAATTTTAGACAGGAATCTAAATCTTAGGCTAGAAGAAAATAAATAGGCATGAAAATGACTTTGGGCTAGGATAGGTATGTTCAAATATTTTGATCATCCTGATAAGCCCTTAGAAATAGTCATCACAGGAGTGATCACAGGACTCTGTTTATTGCCGTGAATGTTCTTTGATTATCTGGCTTTATTGTCTTCCGTGTTCCTGGACTATTTGCATCTATTGTATTGCTGGTTCCTCAACCTAGAACTGACCTTAATATTTGCATGGAATTTAAACAATATAAAGGCAAAAAAGGAAGAGGAGGGATGGAATATGGGATTAATGAGTGGGAAGAATGGGGAATGGGAATGACAACTGAAATGTAAATAAATAAAATATCGAATAAAAATACAAAACAATACAAAACAAAACAAAATAAAACAAAAGCCTCCTTGATCAAGAGTGAATGTTCTACTAATCTATAAGTAAAGACAATCATTTAGGGGCAGGTTTATACAATGTCCATTTAGAAGAACAATGATAGCATGTTCTCCTGTAGGACCTATAAATTACCCAGCCATGGGTTTTTGGTCCAGTTAGCAACACCAGACCTGAGTTATGCCTTAGGGATCAGGCTTTAAATCTAATCAGAAAGTTGTTGGATACTCCTGTAATATTCATGCCACTATTGCACAGTGAGCATCTCTTTCCAGGCCAGTTAACATTGTAGTTGGCAAGTTTAGTTGTATTGATTCTTTAGGTAGTCATGTGAATGCGGATGGCTCCTGTAGACTTATGCATTTGAATACTTGCTCCTTAGGGAGTGGCACTATTAGGAGGTGTGGCCACGTTGGAGAAAATGTGTCATTGTGGAGGTGGGCTTTGAGGTGTCATTTGCTTAAGCTAGCCCTAGTATGGCAGTCTCCTTCTGCTGCCTGAAGATCCAGATATAGAACTCTCACCTTCTCCACCATCATGTCTAGCTACATTCTACCATGCTTCTTGCCATTATGATAATGGACTAAACCTATGAAACTATAAGCCAGTCCAAATTAAATGTTTCCTTCTATAAAAGTTGCCATGGTCATGGTGGCTCTTTGCAGGAATAACAACCTAACTAAAACACTTTTCTCCTTCCCACCATATAGATGCTATATGCCTTCTAGCACAGCAACATTAGGAGCAAGGATGAAGTTTTTAGGTCAGCATCAGCTTGATATCTTCATACACTATGACTCAAAACCATAATGCCTTCAGCAAGAAAATTTGTTATCAACTTCTGACAGGGAACTAAGAGCAATGGCTGCAGCCTGTATTGTTTTAGGTGTCTGTGGAAACCTACTGACTAACAATATGAAGGGAAGTAACCTTTATATGACACTAAATTTTATGTTTGATAACCTATAGCATCTCAGAGAAACATTTAATTTTCCTTCCTTAATACCCACCCACTTGACCCCATTTGTCCCAGTATTTTCATTTCCCCTTCATTTCTCTTGTGTCCTGTGATGGCCCTTTCTTGAAATCCTTTCATACTCATTTTTGGATTTTCTGGCTTCTCCAAATACTCCAATTTAAAGATACTTATTCAAGATGTGCCCATCAAATCCCTCTTGTCAGAGCTCAGGGGATTATGTGGAGTAGGAGGCAGTAGAAGTTGGGGAGGCAGAGGGGACAGAGGACACCAAGAGAACCTCTAAAACAACCACATAAAGCTCATTGGAAATCACAGAGAGTGAAACACAATCACAGGGCCTATACAAGTCTGCACTAGATCCTCTGATACACACTATAGCTTTTCATTTAGTACCTTTGAGACTCCTCATGAGTGAAGGAGTAGGTCTCTGATTCTTCTACCTGCTCTTGGGGCTCTTTTATTTTTTGGTTGGCTTGGCTTCTTCTCTGACTTCGGTATGATGGTTTTCATTTTATCTTATTGTATTTTGTTTTGTTATGATTTGTTGATATATTCTTTAGAAACTTGTTCTTTTCTAATAAGTGACAGAAAGGGATTGGATCCAGATGGGAGAGGAGGTCAGGAAGGACTTGGAAGAGTAGATTAAGGAGAAACTGTATTCATATTTTATTGTATGAGAAAAGAATCTATGGTTAATAAAAGTTAGGATTCACATATTAGGCAGAATATGCACTGCTCTTTTGTTGGATCAAATGTTTATTTTACTTTGATTTGTATATGTGTTTGACTATGTCTATGTAAGTGTCTGTGAAAGTCATAAGACAGTGTCTGATACCCTGGAGTTAGAATTACAAGCAGTCACGTATCACCCACCCATTATAGATGCTGGAAATTACATTCCATTTTCTGCAAAAGGAACAAACACTCATAACCAGAGAGTCATCCCTTCAGTTCTGGAAGTGCTTATTTTGAAGGTTGTGGAGTCTTTAGAAAGGGAGTCCTGTCTGCCAGGAGTGTGTCACTAAGGGCAGGTCTATGAGCATTATACCTGTGCCCAGTGTTTGGTTCTAGACTACCTACTTATCTTCTGGAAGAGAAAAGCCTCCACTAAGAGGTCTTGTTTGCATGAGCTGAACCATCACTCCCATAATGTGATGAACCAATAGAAACTGTGAGCAAAAGTAAACCTTTCTTCCCTTAAGTTGTTTCTGTCAGGGATTATGTTTCAGGAAGAGAAATCTAACTATGCAAAGTTTTAATTTTGTCTACTAGTTACCTTGGTAACTCTAAATAATATGGTTAGACTTTTATTTAGCACCATAGCAACTTTAGTAAGTTAAGAGAATCTTGTTTTTAATGACATTGGTAGAAGATTGCCTGTGCTGAAGTCATTTTAGAGAAAGACTGATTCTAATCTTTGGACTGTAGGTCACTATATCCATGAAAAGTGCCTGTGATGGGAATAGCAATAAAACCTTTGAGAATGAGATAGATTGGAAACCAATATCTTAGAAGGTTTGGTAGAGTTGAAAACTGATAAACTCAGGACAAAACAAAAATTGACATGATAAACAGTAATTGAGAAAATCGCTCAGTTAAAAAAGAAACAGTATCCAACAATTAGCCGAATTAGCACCTCTATTGATTCTGGGAAGTATTTTCTTGCATTTAACCTACTCAGATCAATTAGCTTGGCATCTGCCTGCAACTTCATATATCAATATAACTGTTTTCTCCCCAGCTAACTGCTACTTAGGAGATAATGGGAGGGGTGGGCCATTTTACAAGACAATAACATGGTTCTTGGAGAAATAAATTGAGACACTGAAGAAATCAGATTTATTTCCAAAGAAAATGGAACATCTCTTCCATGGTACTTCATACACTGGTAGTTAAACAATTATGGTTATTTTTGGACACAGAGTTAATTACTTTGAAAAGTCTGCCATTGACAAATACTACCCTTAAACCCCCAGAAATAACAAGGCCGTCACTCAGAACAGCTAAAATGGCCACATTTGACATTTCTTATTGCAGGAATTATAGACTTCCTGCAAATTTACTTGATCTTTCTAATCTTAATTGAGCCTTAACAGGGCAGGCTTCAGAATTTTCCCAGAGGTGGGAACTGAGCACCCCACTATTTTCCTTGTTAGGTCCTGTGAATATTCTGCAAGTGACTGTTCCCCTCCATTAGCTGTCAAGTACCTTTCTCTCAATGTTAAACCCCTTGATTTTCAATTATATTTAGAAGCTTAGCTGGCTCTGGATGTCAACGAATGTCTTCATAATGACCAATTTCTGATCAAAAACTTGTATTGCTTTCTTCAAGTTCTAGCTTTCTGCTTGAAGTGTAAGATCACAAACAATAAAGGCTGCAGGAAGTCTAGGTGTTACCGATGCCAGGTTTACACAGTCAGAGAAAAAAGTCTCTGAGTAATATCCAATGTCAATTGAAATCCTGGCAAAATGTAGTTAGGTATAAAAGGTCAGACAAGACAAAAAATCTGAGAATTTAAATAGATCTGAAATTGCTGTAATGGGTCAGTGGAAGAAATGAGAAATAGATTTGAAAGAAGCATACTGCATATTTCAGGGTTGGGGGTTTATTTCCTTAATGACCTTTGTTCAATATCTCCTCCACAGGCTCTTAAAATCAAACTATAGTACTAGACAGGGGGCTTAATATTTAAGAGTGCTGATTATTCTTACAAGTTTCTTTCCACATCTGGTGTCTTACAAATGCTTATCCAATTATAGGGGAATCTGTTGCCCTCTTCTGGGCTCTGTGGACACCTGCACTTCTGTGGGCATACCCTCCACATAAAACACACACACACACACACACACACACACACATACACACACACACACACACACACACACACACATCAAAATTAAGAATATCTTTAAAAACTTTAAATAATTCTTTATTTCATATTTAATATTAATTAATTAATTAATTAATTAATTAACTTTACATTCTGATTGCAGCTTCCTCTCCCTTGTCTCCTCCTGGGTCCCTCCCTTTCACCTCTTTTGGTAATTTGAATATGCTTGGCCCATAGCAAATGGCAGTATTGGGAGGAGTTATTGGAGGAGTTATAGCCTTGTTAGAGGAAGTGTGTCACTCTAGGAGTGGGCTTTGAGGCTCCTACGCTTAGCCTCCACTGAATGTAGAATGACAATCTCCTTCTGGTTGCCTTCAGTTCAAGTTAGAACCAACAACATAGATAAATCTTCAAACAACTCACAGCTCTTCCTCAAGCACAATGCCATGCTTCCCACAGTGATGATAATGTACTGAACTTCTGAAACTGTAAGCTAGGACCACCTAAATGTTTGCTTTGTAAGAGTTGCCTTAGTCATATTCAAAGCAATGAAACCCTAACTAAGACAACTCTCCTATCTCCATCGCCCCTCCCTTACTCCTTAGAGAAGGAGAGACCTTCCATGGATATTAACCCCCCTTGACACATAAAGTTGCAGTAGAAGTAGACACCTCTTATCTGATTGAGGCTAAATAAGGCAGCCCAGTTGGAGAAAGGGCAGGCATGAGAATCATAGACAACCCCTGCTCCTGCTACTAAAGGACACACATGAAGACCAAGCTGCATGTCTGTTATATAATACGTATATAACAGACCATAGGTAAACGTCATAGGTTTGTCCCATGCATGTTCTCTGGATGGTGGTTCAATCTCTTTGTATCCCTTTGGGCTGAGATTAGTTTATTCTGTATGTATTTTTATGGTGTCTTGGACTCTTCTGGCTCCTGCAATCTTTCCTCCCCTTCTTCCACATGACCTCTTGAGCTCTGCCTAATGTTTCACTGTGGGTCTCTGTATCTGTTTCTATCAGCTGTCACTCAAATGACAATTATGCTAGGCTCATGTCTGGAAGTATAGCAGAATATCATTAACAGTATCAGAGGGTTGGGTGTCGCTCATGACATGGGTCTCAAGTTGGTCCAGCCATGAATTGGCCAAACTTTACATAATTAAAGGGACTTAATGAGGTTTCAGATCATATCCCTTCCCATTGTCACGTATTATTTAATCTCTTATCTCCATATTTTTTCTTTTAGCATTATATATTTGTAAAAAGGGTTATAGTGGGTTTCGTTTTAATTTTGCCTGAGAGTGACAAAATAATGATCTCTATAGCATGAATGTATCCCATCTATCCAGGAATTCAGTAATTTTGGTGTGAAGAGGTTAAGACTTGATTAGCCCAGGAGGGCTCGTTTCTCAAGAAGAGGATTCATGCAGTGTGCCCAAGTCTTGTCCTTGAACCTCTATCCATATAAGGCTATACCAGAAGTCCTTTAAATGATGCTGATATCTTGAACTCTGACCCTCTAAATTCCAGAACTATGAGATATCAACTGCTTTTTATAAACTTCTGACGGGATAGTATTGCTAAAGCAGCACTAATATGACTACATCAGGGCATATACAAACTTTAATCAGTTTGGAGAAAAAACCTTTTTATAAACTTGCAACACTGTCTTTCCTAAGTGATTCCTGGTCACTCACAGGAACATTCAGTGGGGATGAGAAAGACAAGTCTAAGGAATGGTCTGATCATACAGGTAGACATGAGAAATGAAAGACTGTAGTGGAGGTTAGGTGCATACTGGGGTTAGAAGAGGACCCGCATCAGCATCGTTGGTCTCTGGTGTGACAGGCAGCCAAGACAATAGTACAAAGCAATAAAATCATAATGAACTATTGATAGAACCAGCAACATAGACAAATCTTCAAATAATTATGTGGAACAAAAGAGTTCATACTCTGTGATTCCATTCATATTAAATTCTAAGAAAAATAAAATTCATGGATAAGGACAGAAATCAGTGGTTGCCTGGGGCTGCAGTTGGGACTGACAGCAAAGATGAACTTAGTAGCATCTTGTGAGTGAGGCATTTCCTTTCTTGATTATGGTAGAGGTTATGCTTATGTATATATTTTTATTAAAAGTTTTTGATCAGAGTCAGAGCAAATGATTTGACTGTGTGCAAGTAAATCTCATTATACAAGTTATGAGGTAATTTTGAATAAGTGGTTCAGAGAGAAGAAACTAGTCACATGAGATACCAGAATCCCAGCCTTCCCCAGTCTGAATATCTCCCATGGATTTCTCATATAGGATGCAAGGTAAACAATAGTCTAAGGTAGGCTTTTGAAATCAGTGGTCCTTACCCTGAGTAGAATACTCAGGAGATAATCCAGCAGAATCTTCATGAGGGAAAAACCATTAAAAAACCTCCCCACTGCAGGAAAAGTATTAATATTAGGTAGGAAAATATATCTTGGTTGAAAAACTTGCTAATGATTTAGTTGGTTATGTAAATTGATTAAGTGTAACTAGCTATAGGAAAGAATAGTATAACTTGGCAAAATATCACCCACAGCGGAACACTTAGATTTCTCTCAGTGTGCACAGAAAAGAAAACCCAGACCCTGAAGTTTGTACCCATTTTGAATAGCAAACTTTTAATATGAACCTCTTGCTCTTGTGTGGCCTTCTTGTAATGGACTATCTCGATATTTTTTTTCCAGTTAATTGCTGCTTTGGGATACTTGACAAATGAGGCTATAAAATACACAAGATCCTCTTCTCTAGGGGATATATTTCAAGAACACTAAAGATTACGAGATCAAGCTCCTACCTGTATCGATGTTAGACAGGATGTTGTGAAGGAGGGATCCTTCACAAAACGCATGCCTCGTAGTGACATATTTGACGTCAACACTTTCTGCATAAAAATTTGTTTTATATTTGATTTGCCTGTAGTCACCAAGTTAGAAGAATTCAATCAATGGTTCAAGGGTCACATCATATATAATTTTAATGCCAAATAATAATAAATTTATTTTTTAAACATCATGGCAAGCCTCCAAGTTTAGAGGGATAAAATGCAAATACAGTTTTTGCATTGTTGAAAAGACTAGCCTGAACTAGATCACTTCAGCAGTTCTGGAAAATGGTAATATCATGTTCGTGTTTGGAGAAACCTGGAGTTTCCTTGTTTTTCATTAGGCACCCTCAGATTGCTATTGTTTAGTTTGTGATCAGTTGTGGTTTTCTGTCACACTAGTCCCTCTTCACAGTTCTCTGACCAAGAGGATGATGCTTAAGCTCATCCTCACAAGATTATCTGACAATCTAAGTTTCTATATTTATTAGAATTGGATTTAATTTATAATTAATAAATTTTGGGAATAATAATCAAATGGGCTTTAGACTTTATTATGATTATTTAACTTTTCATTGAGCTTTGTGAATTTCACACCATGTACCCCAATCCCACTCATCTCCTCATCTTTCATTCCTGCCCTCAGCCCTTGCAATGTCTCTCCCAGTGGAAGCTGTAGTATGTCACAGTGTGTCTCATAGTTGGTTCACACTTCTTTCCGTGGACATGTTCATTGCAATGAGACATTGTTTCCAGGCTTCTGGCTTCTGCTACACTATCAATACTGTATTCTCACTGGGGCTCCTCTTAAATATCCTGTTGTTGCTTTATGTCACAGAAACCCTGAAGCTTTGGATCTGCAAGACTTACTTTTTCACACACTTCAGGAGATCTTATAAGATGGGGTAGAGGTTGTGGTGGGCCTACTCAAAGTCCTCGAGCCGGGCCTTGGAGGCTAGACTGCTCTGATCGCCAGCTCTCCCATACCCACACCACCAGGATGAGATCTCCAGCAGTGCTCCAGCTCACTTATCTAGTGCTGCAGCAGACAAAGAGCTGGGCCAACTCTCACATTTTTTTGTGCTGGCTTACCTGCAACCCCAGCAACCCCGGCCAGCTCTACTGTGCTACTCTGGTGAGGTTCAAGTCCCATGTTCTTGAGTACTACAGCAGGTGAGGAGGAGGGCCAACTCTCTTGTTCTCATGACTCTAGGGCAAACGCTCTTGCTTGCTGAAGGTGGTGGTGGTGTGGCTGGGGGGGTGCCTTTTGGTTTTTAAACGCGTTCAGTTATTTCTAAGTACCCATTTAACCAATACTTAACTTTTTTTTTTTTTTGGCTTACATATTTCATGTGTTATCCATATGGTGAGACAATATTTTACATAAAACTTCTTAGAAACTTTAAAAGATTCCTGCTTCCATATGTGTTTCAAAGATGTGGAGATAAAAATATTAAAGAATATGTACCCTGATTTGGTGACAGTCACAGTTAGGAATTCCTACCTATGAAGTTTCATTCACCTACAGGAATCAATTGCCTTTCTATGGAACTTTTGTAGGTTAACTTCCTACATTTCTTTCTATTGGATGGTTCAGGTATGGCAGATATGGAAGGTATGAAACGAAAAATACTGTGTCTTCCCTTACTTGCATGGGTGCAATCAAGACATCTAACATATGCCATAATCTATGTATAGTATCTAACACACACACACATACATGCACACACACAAATGTATATGGCTAATTTTTTTATTATATACAGGCCAATGATGCATTTTGATAAAAAATTAGTTATGTTAAGATATCAATAATAAGAAGTAGCAATAAGCTAGGATAATTAAAACAGTTTTTTGTAATAAAGTATACTCTTGTACTATGGGGCCATTAGAAGATAAGGGTCACTTGAAGAAAATAGTTGAGATAGCAGAATAGTTGATCTGATAACTGAAAGGCTACTAAGCCAACTTACAGTCATGCAACACATAGAACACAGATACACAGGGCAAAGGTCCAGGTGAGGCAGAGCTTAATGGCTTGCCATTTCATCATATTAGTCAAAACAAGACACTATGGTGGTACCCAGAGCTACATGCATTTTTCAAACACGAACTGTATGTGGACATTTTGTTTAGTATCTCATAAATGTGGATCACTTTTGGCCCTAGGAAACTGAAATCATGAAAGGCCACACTATGATAAGAGGGAATCTGTTAAAAAATTTCAATTCCTTTGGGGGGGTCTCTAGCTGGGGGCTTGAACCATATAAATTCTTAACAAGATAGATATGTAACTATTGAACAAACTGAGGACTTAAAAAGACTTCATTTCTTCTATTTCCCTGGCAGTCAATAGACTTACAATAGAGGTTTGTCTGGTTCAATACTCTTTTAAACCTAGTGATCATATATTCATTTAGTTTTTGTTTGTGCACCCAGAATTGTAAACAGCTAACATGACGGACAAGGAAACACCCAGAAGAGGCAGGAAGTCAGGTGTGTACCCTCTGTACCCGAGGCTCTATTTTCACATTTCCTTTTTGACACAAAGCGCTGTCAAAATGTTGTTGAGTAAAGTCTTAATTACTGATTTCTGTCTTTATTTTCCCAAAGTTTCAGAATGCAATATAAGGCAAAAAGAGAGATTATTTTCAACTCTCTGAATTCAAGAATTTTAACTGTCAACAAGACTAGATGATATTAATTTGGGTACTCAAAAATATTTATTGAGCAATTACTAAGTACTCTATAGAAGTTATCAACTGCTTCTTAATAAATTATTCCCAAACATAGTGCCTTATGGTAACACATGTTCAGTATTAGAGTTTCAGTAGATTATTTTTCTAGGAATACATTAATTGAGTCCCCTGATTTGACATATCTTACAAGACAAGAATATAGTAAACATATGCTTCAGTTTACAGTCTTAGTGAGGATCAGACATCAAGAGAAATTGCTTTTAAGTCATTCACATAGTTGCTGGCAGACCTGAGATTATCCACTCCCAAGCCTATTCACATGATGCTGTGGAGCTCACTCCTAGTGGACATTGGTTGAAAATGTCAGACTTGACACTGGGCTTCTCCTCCTCCAATCTATAGACAAGAAGAGGAGGTAACACAAGTCCAGGAATAGCACAATGCTGGGAATATTGAGCTACACCAGAGGGGCTGCTGCCACAATCAGCCCCACTGCATCAATAAGATGTATTTGATTGACAACCATCTATGTGCTCAGAATTGATAAGGTTTTTGTGAGGCAGTAAGGAGTTGGTCATGACAGTCAAAAAAGAGGTGTGAATCATTTTACTTTCCCAGGAGGACTATAATGGAGCTGAAGAAATGGTAAATAACCAACAGCAACAGTTAATTAATACCAGGTTGTGTGTAATTCTTTGTACAAATAAGTGGAACTTGCCCTCAAGGAGTTTCTCATTACAGATGAAGCATGTGCTGGAATACTTATAAATTTAAGTGCAAAAATCTCAAGGGCTGAAAGGAAGAGATTGCACAGGAGTGCGGAGAAATTATGATGCCAGAACAAAATTATTATACTGGTTAAAACTAAAAAATACTTTGGAACCTAGCTGTAATTTTTAGGTTTCCAAGAGAAATTCCTTATTGGGCTCACATAGTTTAATTCATTAGTCATTTACTGCATGACCCCCTCCAAAATACCACAAACAGAATCTTTTCTGTTTGACAATCCACCAAAGTTTGTTATAATCTCTCCAGTAGTCACCAATGAATTAACAGAGATTCATATATAAAAACCACTGAGATTTAAATTTGCTGTGCCTCGTTACAAATGCATCACTTATTATTGTTTCTTTAATTTATTCCATGAACACTTGCCAACCACTAGCAAGCTATGGGATCTACGTAAATCTGGATGCCAATGTAGATACACCGATAAACAAGGCAGAAAAGAGGCTCGCCGTGCTGTGGTTCTGCTTCCAATGGAGAACTGGTCTTGAATAAAAAGAACAAGCTCAGAGAAATATGGGCCAAATGATTAATCTATTTCTCCCTATTTGAATGTTGACTCCTCAAGAACAATAATCTCACTTATTTTCTTACCCCTATATTTTAAGTGTGTATTAAAGGTTTGAGCAGGATACTGATCGATAAGGTTGGTCAATAAGGTTCAACCATTGTAAATAGGAAGTGGAGTGCTAAATCATAAATAAAATTATGCAGAGTAGAGAGTGACCAAGGGGTTACTTCCAGTCAGATTGGTTGTGAGAACTTCAGTTCAAGAGTCCTACATTTGAGTTGAGGTCTAAAAGCTAAGAAAACGAGCTATGTAAATATCTTGAAGAAGAATTTCTGGACACAAATAAATGGTAACACAAGGAATGTGAGGTCTGTGTTGGCTTGACGGTTTTCAGCAGTTGAAAAGACATCATAGTGAGGAGTAAGCAGAATTATACACAGGATAGGAGATGAGCAAGGCAAGGTACCAGGAGGCCTATTAGAGCATCACTTTCAAATGCGATACAAACCATTTGTATTAGTCACTTTTATCTGCAAAATAATAATAAAAAATCCTGCTATCAACTACTAAAAGATAAAAAGGATTTATCTTGCTCACAGTTTCCAGGGGATCAGTTTATCCTGGTGGAAAGGATGAATAAGCAAACAACTAACATAAGTAAGGTCAGAGCAAAGTGGAAGTTAGCTTCAAAGCTCATCTATATTCTCTCACATCCTCCAGCCAGGTTCCACTTTCTAAATGTCTCCTAACCACTTGTGGGTCAACTGTCTAAATACAGGATGCTGTGGAAGATATTACTCTCTTTGAACCAAAACATCACTGGAAAGTTTAAATCAGGTGGTAGAGATTCCAGTATAGGGGAGGGAGGGGACAATGCTTGTCTTGTCATGGGTGGGCTACTAACTGTGAGGTTGAATCTCAAGTATTGTGTTGTGCGTGTATGTGTGTAAATTGGTAAGGCCAAATCTTAGTGACATTGCCTCTTTGCTACAATGCTCACATTTTCTTAGAAAATAGTCAATTAATGCCAAAATCTGTATTAGTTTGTGGACTACTGGCTTTATAACGTATCACACATCAGAGTCTTAGATCAAGAAAATTTTATTCTTACAGCATTAACGGCTGGAAATTCTAGTGAAAGTTGTCTGTCAGCCAGGTTCATTCTTCACAAGTGTGAAGAATGAATCTGTTTCATGCTTGCTAAGGTTTGAATGTGTCTCTTCCAAAATTAAGATATTGTCAAAATGATAGGATTCAGAAGTGAGGGTCATCAGACATGATGAGCCCATGAAGTTTCTTCTTTGTGGATGGGATTAAAGCCCTTTAAATTGGTATCAAATTTAGTATGGAAGGTTCTTAAAGAACTGAAAATAAAACTATTACATGAGCCACCTATACCAGTTTGGGGAAGACACGCAAAGTGATTGAAAACAGTATGCTAGGGTCGTATACAATCCATGTTCATCCCAGTGCCTTTTATAATAGCAAGTTATAGAATAGTCTAGATGAACGGATAAAGAAAAGATAGCATAAACAGACAAAGGAATTTTATGAGTCACAAAGAATAATGAAATCATATCATTTTCAAGACAATGGATGCAACTGGAGATCATCTTATTAAAAAAAAGAGAGACTCAGAAAAATACTTTTGGTTTTATACATAGAGCTTAGATGTTTTACATACACACACATGTGCATGCACGTGCACACACTCACACACACAATGAGAGAGAGAGAGAGAGAGAGAGAGAGAGAGAGAGAGAGAGAGAGAG
>NW_021628123.1:0-2121 GCF_004785775.1 Grammomys surdaster
CTTTCTTTCTTTCTTTCTTTCTTTCTTTCTTTCTTTCTTTCTTTCTTTCTTTCTTTCTTTCTCAGTTTTTTATATATGTTAAAATTAAATTATACTTAACCAATATACCCCCCAACAAAATATAGCAGACTCAGCACAGTTATATTTGTATATTTGTGCATATATGTGAAGAGAATAATGAAAGAAAAAATGCTTTCTTTTATGAAAAGAGAGATACCTTCAACTATTGAGACACTTAGAAGTGGGTCTTACTCTTGGAGTCTGGAAGGATTCTCTTTCTCTCGCTGTCCTCTCATAAACCAAGGGTTGTGGGGGCTGAATAGGCTATGCCCTAAAGGTGAACTGAGGACTTTGGAAGAAACTCATCAGCTGACTTCAACAGGAACATCTGTGAGCTCATATTGGCCACGTCCCTAGAGATTTCTGTCCACTGCTGAACATGCTACTTCCCAACTGTTCAAGATACGGGCTTAGAGCTGGACACATATTTTGAGATGCATCCTGCTGATTGGATTATTTTTAAAGTCGACTTCTTGTCTAAAGTATTTCCTTTTGGTCCTGATAGTAAGCCTGGGTGAATTAGCTATGAGTATGGAGTAGCTGAATACTTTGCTCCAAAATTGGAAGTAGCCGGATCTCCCTCCTGATGAGAAAATTGTGGTTCATCTAGGAGAAAAAGTACCCAAGCCAGTCAAGGATATGTTTTTTTCTTCTTTTATCCCTTTACCTCTCTGTTTCCTCCCTTCCCTACTTGTTGAGTATCTTCCATATCTCATGTGCTATTTTAATGTCTAATGGCCCAAAGAGACATCTGGTATAGATGGCACAACTTGCCTCAGCAGCAGCAGCAGCAGTGTAAACCAATTATTTCTCCAACTTATATGAGTGATTTCTTAGAGGTACACATAAGGTTACCAGAGAATTCAGAAGGAGAGAAACTAAATTAGATTTGCAGAGTGAGGGGAATTTATTTGAAGGGAATCTCAAAGGATCTGTTGGCTCTAAGTGGACTTTGGAGTTAGTGGGGTATGAGTTGAAATGAGAGAAATAATCTTCCAGACAGCAAGAGAGGAGTAGTGTCATAGCATCCGCCTAGTATTTCATTGTCCTTAATTTGGTTATTCATGGAGGGGGAAAGACAAAGACATTTGGCCTATAGACATTAGCCATGAGTGGGGTCTAGAATGAATGATTCCAGGTGGTTCTTGGCCTCTTGATAAAAGAATTGAAACAAAGGCTCACACAGATTTGCAAAGCTAGTGAGGAAAATTTTACCCAAATCAAAGTGATGGCACAGATTCAAAGGGAATACTGGCAAGAGTGACACTGGGCCACATGAGTAAAGTATTCAGGGCCCCAATTATTGTTTGGACTTTTTTAAAATACAAGGTTCAAGAGAAGAAGGGTTTGGTTGTTAAGGGGTGTAGCATAGGTGCTTTTATATTTTATTTGAGAGGGTTGAATTAGATGGTCCTTTGCTCACTGAACATCTCTTCCCATGACGCATCTGATGTTGAAGCATCTGAGTTTAATTGTATGCATGTTCACATATACAAAGGTATATGATAGTAAATAGTGGATTTTTCCACTCACTCAAAACTTCACTCAATTTGCCTTGAATTCCAAACCCTTTCTCAGACTCAGCATGTGTTCTGGAACATGGCTAAATAGAAATGGGATGTCATCAAGGAATTACTAAGAGAAATAAGTTATTTCTATTATTTAAAGTGAGTGTATCTGATACAGGTCATCTGCCAGTAATTAGTTGCATTGTTCAGAGAGGCATGTGTACACAAGTATGTGTTTCAGGTTGCAAAGTGCTTTGCTAGATGAGGGTAAGTGCATACCTCAAACTAAGACCACTCCTAGTTTGCTATGCTAGTCTCTATGTTTGCCTGCCTTAGAGTGAAAGACAAAACTCACCTACTTTTCTAGTGTATACACACATGCAGCCCTTGACTTCTTAGCCAACAGACTGGGAGTTGAGCATCACTCTCATAAAGTAAAAAGGGTAAAGACACAGTTGTTGGTTCTCTCAAGGGTACTTGATCTACAGATGTTTTAATTGTGTGACCTCTCTCTCTCTCTCTCTCTCTCTCTCTCTCTCTCTCTCTCTCTCTC